>NC_092117.1:24824941-25124941 GCF_045679555.1 Salvelinus alpinus
TTTTGCTGGTGATCAACCTTCGCTGTGTTTTTGCTGGTGACTAACCTTTGCTGTGTTTTTGCTGGTCACCAACCTTGGCTGTGTTTTTGCTGGTCACCAACCTTCGCTGTGTTTTTGCTGGTGACCAACCTTTGCTGTGTTTTTGCTGGTGACTAACCTTTGCTGTGTTTTTGCTGGTCACCAACCTTCGCTGTGTTTTTGCTGGTCACCAACCTTTGCTGTGTTTTTGCTGGTGATCAACCTTCGCTGGGTTTTTGCTGGTGACCAACCTTTGCTGTGTTTTTGCTGGTCACCAACCTTTGCTGTGTTTTTGCTGGTGATCAACCTTCGCTGTGTTTTTGCTGGTCACCAACCTTTGCTGTGTTTTTGCTGGTGACCAACCTTTGCTGTGTTTTTGATGGTCACCAACCTTTGCTGTGTTTTTGCTGGTGATCAACCTTCGCTGTGTTTTTGCTGGTGACCAACCTTTGCTGTGTTTTTACTGGTGACCAACCTTTGCCGTGTTTTTGCTGGTGATCAACCTTCGCTGTGTTTTTGCTGGTGATCAACCTTCGCTGTGTTTTTGCTGGTGACTAACCTTTGCTGTGTTTTTGCTGGTGATCAACCTTCGCTGTGTTTTTGCTGGTGACCAACCTTTGCTGTGTTTTTGCTGGTGATCAACCTTCGCTGTGTTTTTGCTGGTGACTAACCTTGGCTGTGTTTTTGCTGGTCACCAACCTTGGCTGTGTTTTTGCTGGTCACCAACCTTGGCTGTGTTTTTGCTGGTGACCAACCTTTGCTGTGTTTTTGCTGGTGACTAACCTTTGCTGTGTTTTTGCTGGTCACCAACCTTCGCTGTGTTTTTGCTGGTGACCAACCTTTGCTGTGTTTTTGCTGGTGATCAACCTTCGCTGGGTTTTTGCTGGTGACCAACCTTTGCTGTGTTTTTGCTGGTCACCAACCTTTGCTGTGTTTTTGCTGGTCACCAACCTTTGCTGTGTTTTTGCTGGTGATCAACCTTTGCTGTGTTTTTGCTGGTGATCAACCTTCGCTGTGTTTTTGCTGGTGACTAACCTTTGCTGTGTTTTTGCTGGTGATCAACCTTCGCTGTGTTTTTGCTGGTGACTAACCTTTGCTGTGTTTTTGCTGGTGATCAACCTTCGCTGTGTTTTTGCTGGTGACTAACCTTTGCTGTGTTTTTGCTGGTCACCAACCGTGGCTGTGTTTTTGCTGGTGACCAACCTTGGCTGTGTTTTTGCTGGTCACCAACCTTCGCTGTGTTTTTGCTGGTGACCAACCTTTGCTGTGTTTTTGATGGTCACCAACCTTTGCTGTGTTTTTGCTGGTGATCAACCTTCGCTGTGTTTTTGCTGGTGACCAACCTTTGCTGTGTTTTTGATGGTCACCAACCTTTGCTGTGTTTTTGCTGGTCACCAACCTTCGCTGTGTTTTTGCTGGTGACCAACCTTTGCTGTGTTTTTGATGGTCACCAACCTTTGCCGTGTTTTTGCTGGTGACCAACCTTTGCTGTGTTTTTGCTGGTGACTAACCTTTGCTGTGTTTTTGCTGGTGACCAACCTTTGCTGTGTTTTTGATGGTCACCAACCTTTGCCGTGTTTTTGCTGGTGACCAACCTTTGCTGTGTTTTTGCTGGTGACTAACCTTTGCTGTGTTTTTGCTGGTCACCAACCTTCGCTGTGTTTTTGATGGTCACCAACCTTTGCTGTGTTTTTGCTGGTGACTAACCTTTGCTGTGTTTTTGCTGGTCACCAACCTTCGCTGTGTTTTTGCTGGTCACCAACCTTCGCTGTGTTTTTGCTGGTCACCAACCTTTGCTGTGTTTTTGCTGGTGATCAACCTTCGCTGGGTTTTTGCTGGTGACCAACCTTTGCTGTGTTTTTGCTGGTCACCAACCTTTGCTGTGTTTTTGCTGGTGATCAACCTTCGCTGTGTTTTTGCTGGTGACCAACCTTTGCTGTGTTTTTGCTGGTCACCAACCTTTGCTGGGTTTTTGCTGGTGATTAACCTTCGCTGGGTTTTTGCTGGTGACCAACCTTCATATACCATAAGGAGAGTCGTTTTTACCTAATACAGGCCTGCAAGTCACATTATGCTGGCTTGCAAAGTCATGTTTAATTCCTATTGGAATCAGGTCAGAGTGGGGATAGCCAACAAATGTAACTTTTATTCTCCTGCAACCTGCATTCAGAATGACTGCCAGGAATAGAAAGTTGAATAAATGAGACTACCCTAAGCATCTCAAATGGAATAACCATTTCAGTAACGGGTGCAATAAGTCCAAGTAACAGATTTAATTAGTTTAGATTTGTGGAGCATAAGATACACTCATTGATTAATTCATCAATGTACATGCAAAAAACACGGATATTGAAACAAACAATTCTAAAACTCATAATAGAACATGCTGGGGAAAATGATAATGATGGGGATGGATTTGCCAGCTAGACAGATCAGCATTGGCCAGCATGGACCAGCTTGGTCACCAGCATACCAGCATAAATTGGTCACCAGCATACCAGCATCACCAGCTAGTCGGCGAGCCTAACCAGCTAGACCATGCTGGTCAGACCAGCTTGATAAGCATCCAACCAACATGGCCCAGCTTGATATTTAGGCTGGTCTATGTAGTTTTCTTCAGCAGGGAAACAATGTTATATTTACATGTATATGTATGGATTATAATATGGGATGTTTTATTTTAACTGTAGCCTTCCAATTGGTGAAATTCTGCAGCAGGAAATCTTATGGAATGTGCCTTTGATCTATGTAAGTGAGAGAGTTAACCAGCTGTGGGAGTGGCTGATACTCTGAACACAGCCACATCCCTGATGTCAAAACAACATGCTCCCAGCATGAACGCTTGAAAGTCCCGGAGTTTATGGGAAGAGAGAGCAGGGGTAGGGGCTGTGGCAGGAGGGGGATATTGTGAATTCCGATGTACTGTACAAACTCACACAATTTCACCACTCTGTCATTTCTACATTCATAAAAAAATGAAGATGTCCTTCTGTGTGAGAGCTTAGGTATGGTAGGGTGTGTGTGTGTGTGTGTGTGTGTGTGTGTGTGTGTGTGTGTGTGTGTGTGTGTGTGTGTGTGTGTGTGTGTGTGTGTGTGTGTGTGTGTGTGTGTGTGTGTGTGTGTGTGTGTGTGTTTTCTATGGGAGGTGAGTGAGCTATATGGAATGTGGGGTGCATATGAGATGAGCAGTGCCAGTTCCAGGATGGTACCAACGTGGATTCCTTACTGATGGCTGTTGTTTGTCCATTAAGAGATAAAGAAACCTAAACAGCAACGTTATCCGAAACCCTTCCAGAGGATATCCTACCAGGGTCAAAATGAAATCTCTGAGCGAATCTGAGCTCTCGAATAGGCTGAAAACCCCCATCCCCAAACAGTCATCAGCCCACCCAGTGGTTAGAGTATTCCCATAGAGAGCGCTTTAGAGAGGACTGGCTTTAGTTTGGCCTTCATCAGAACAGGGCTTTAAGAGGAATTACATGGGCCAGACTCCAGACCATCTGTGTCCTTGCCGCGCCACTCGCTGACCAGCGGTCTTAGCCGCCAAGCCCCTCCACGCCCTGTTCCTCCACCTTACTACTTTATCATCCTCCCTCATCACTCACTCCCTGATCACCCTCTGCTTCTCCCTCTCTTCTTCTCATTCCCAATCTCCCTCCCTCCCTCCCTGGTGGTTTGTAGTTCTCTACCTACACAGAAGTTGTACAGATTTGAGTCACAGGACTCAGGGAAGAGGAGAGCTATGTTAGTTATAGCAGGCAGCAGGTCAGTCCCACAGTGCTGTGTACATGGTACAACACATACAGAGAGCTAAAACACGATCCACTTTCCTCCAGCCTGCAAAACACACCCAGGAACACATCTGCTTTCTGTGATTACTTTCACTGATTTTAGGGATGAGAGAACCCACACATAAAAAATATCTGCCACTCCCTGTCTGATACAGCCTGCTAGCCTAAATCAGCTGGCAATATGATCCCAACACAGAACCGAGTAGGATAGGGAAAGGGTAGTGGAATATGAAACCAGAGAAAAACTATTCTACAAGGCAGCAGCTTAGCTGTATACTGTCCAATAGCTTTAGACATTATTGCAGTATTTGTCAACTTATTTGTTAAAGCAATAATCTTGTTAATGATCTGAGTAGAATAAATTGTAGCTGTATAGCTGACTGAATTATCTCAAGAGGTATGGATGCAGCAGCCATGTATATATATATATATATATATATATATATATATATAGGACGAGTTCATCCATCCACCCAGAATGACTGTGGCCTAAAATAACAATTAGGAAGGAAATCATGTCATATCAGGAAACACAAAAGCTGACTGACACTGGCCAAACCACTCTCTCTCCTCACCAGACATCAGCACAAATTGGGGATAATTCCATTAGGGCTCTTTAAATAGAGGTTTTATGGCCTAGGAATGGTAATGTTACCATAGCAGCCCACACAGCTGGGCTTTGAGACTAGGCACCAGGATGAGGTCTCCAGAACACTCAACAGAGCTGAGCTCAGGAAGAGTCCCCTGCTGAGTCCCAAAGTCCCTGTTCTGTTTTTCTGCTTCGACTGTCTGTGGAGAAAAAGGATCAGCCCTTACACTATTGTACAGGAGTCGTAAAATAAAACCACACATGAACACACACACACATAACAAAGTGTATCCCTCAGGAAAAGGAGACGTGATCTGTGATGGCTTGGCATTTCCAACGAGCATGCTCTACATCAAAGAACCCTTCAGAGTGAGAAAAGATTTCAAGCTCAGTATTTGGCACGCATTGAGAGAAATCTTGAAAGACCGAAGTTAACTATTTGGCAGATAGACTTCAGTCCAAGCTGCACACAGAGTATCAACAACAAAATAATTATCTGTAAAAATATTGTCTCATACAGCGTATCAACAAGGTGTGTGTATATGTGTGTGTGCTTAGTTACAAGAATTTATGTGTGTAGTGATGAGGTGCAGTAAGCATTAGAGTGGGTGTGGGGAGCAGCCTCTCACAGCTCTCTGTGGAACACTCTTGAGATTATGATGTCATCTTTGTGAGCCGCATCAACCCTGATGACATCAGATTCACATCTGGATGAGAGACCCGCAACTGAACCTGCTGGTGAGATCATCTCTACCAAGACACTCACTCCCTGGCCATTCAACAGGGAGGGGCAGGATATGAACGAGAGACAGACAGACAGACAGACAGACAGACAGACAGACAGACAGACAGACAGACAGAGACACAGAGAGACAGAGAGACAGAGAGACAGAGAGACAGAGAGACAGAGAGACAGAGAGACAGAGAGACAGAGAGAGACAGAGACAGACAGACAGACAGACAGACAGACAGACAGACAGACAGACAGACAGACAGACAGACAGACAGACAGACAGACAGACAGACAGACAGACAGACAGACAGACAGGGAAAGAGAGGGAAAGAGCTGATTCTCAAATGGACAATTTCTGACAAACCCTCTGATAATAGGAAACACATTAGCTATAGTAATCAACTAACTTGTGTTAAAGCCAACACCATCAACATCAATAAAAAATAAAAAATTCATATCACAATATCTAACAAAGATCAGTAAAAAAAATATAAGTCTGGGTAATAGCATTTAACTTGGAAGGAAAATGCAGTATTAATCTTGTCATATTTCCCTCCCAGAGAAACTGATTGTATTTGGGCGTTCTAGTGGACGGCTATGCCAAAACACTATCTCATCACTATAGAATGTGCAGGCAGTGGTCTGTGATTGCTCTGCCCAAATCAGAACAGAGTCAAATGAAGCCAATCAGATCTATGGGGCTAGACAGACTTGAGGATTGTGAGGATTGTAAAAACAATGACCACAGAGTAAACTTTGACTCCAAAGTCCATGTAGTAAGTTCAGTTAAATTCAGTTCTATAACACTAAATCTGACCAACGAAACAGTAAGGGACTATGGAATGCTGGAACTTGTCAATATAGGTAAAGAGAGCCACCTGCTGGTGTAATAAAAGCAAAGCATTAAGACCGATCAGAGATGGGAGGGGACGATTGGCACTGCATAGAGCCTCACAGCGGAGGTGTCATGATACCCATAAAACCTAGCGGTCAAACAGGGAAACGGTTCCAATATTTTTTCCAGTTCGCAGAATTGTCATTTAATTTTTACACTCTTATCAAAACGTCACACCAGGGTAAGTCTATACGAAACACAGCCCTTATTTTAAGTGTTTCTAAAATCCCCTATGGGAAGAAAGAATGGTGGAAAAACTATTGGAACCATTTCCCTGTTTGAATGCTAGATTTGATGGGTATTATGAGACATACTGTGGTACACTATTCTGTATCACTGGTAGAAGGGTATTTCCACAAATATAATACATTTTGGGTAGTGTAACTTAGTCATTTCTTTGTTGAGAATTTCACCTCATTTTAACATTGTCATAAAGAGCACATGTTCAACTTAAAACAAACATAACATTTCCATCTCTAGGAGTTAAATGAAAGAAATTACTATAGTAAGTGTCATTAAAGGAACTGGATTTTCATCTTAAATCAGCCATCAATCCCCTTATGACAGGGGGAATGGAAGCTTGTTGTGTGCAACAGGGAGGGACAATTGAATGCAATCTTTTTTTTTTAAATATGTAAATTGTTAACATTTCTAGCCTACAGTGCATTCGAAAAGTATTCAGACCCCTTGACATTTTGTTACGTTACAGACTTATTCTAAAATTGATTAAATCGTTTTTTCCCATTAATCTACACATAATAGTCCATTATGACAAAGCAAAAACAGTTTATATGAATTTTTTGCAAATGTATTTGAAATAAAAAACTGAAATATCACATCTACATAAGTATTCAGACCCTTTACTCAGTACTTTGCTGAAGCACCTGTCATGTTTGTCGTCCTCCTCATCTGAGGAGGAGTAGTTGGAAGGATCGGAGGACCAATATGCAGCATGGTAAGTGTTCATCTTGATATTTATTTAAAAAGAGAACACTGAACGAACTATACAAAATAACAAACAACGAACGTGAAGCTATCGAATAATGTGCTGACACAAAACACTACACGTAGACAATCACCCACAACCCACAATGACAAAACAGGCTACCTAAATATGGTTCCCAATCAGAGACAACGACTAACACCTGCCTCTGATTGAGAACCATATCAGGCCAAACACAGAAACAGACAAACTAGACATACCAAGGTGCGGACTCCGGCCGCAAAACCTAAACCTATAGGGGAGGGTCTGGGTGGGCATCTGTCCGCGGTGGCGGCTCTGGCGCGGGACGTGGACCCCACCATAGTCATTACCCGCTTCAGTGGCCTCTTAGGAGCGGCAACCCTCGCCGCCAACCTTACTAAAGGGCCCCACTGGACTGAGGAGCGCCTCTGGACTGAGGGACGGCTCCGGACTGACGGGCGGCTCTGGCGGCTCCTGACTGACGGGCGGCTTTGGCGGCTCAGGACAGGGGGGAGACTCAGGCGGCGCTGGACAGGAGGGAGACTCAGGCGGCGCTGGACAGGAGGGAGACTCAGGCGGCGCTGGACAGGAGGGAGACTCAGGCGGCGCTGGACAGGAGGGAGACTCAGGCGGCGCTGGACAGGAGGGAGACACTCAGGCGGCGCTGGACAGGAGGGAGACACTCAGGCGGCGCTGGACAGGAGGGAGACTCAGGCGGCGCTGGACAGGAGGGAGACTCAGGCGGCGCTGGACAGGAGGGAGACACTCAGGCGGCGCTGGACAGGAGGGAGACACTCAGGCGGCGCTGGACAGGAGGGAGACACTCAGGCGGCGCTGGACAGGAGGGAGACACTCAGGCGGCGCTGGACAGGAGGGAGACACTCAGGCGGCGCTGGACAGGAGGGAGACACTCAGGCGGCGCTGGACAGGAGGGAGACACTCAGGCGGCGCTGGACAGGAGGGAGACACTCAGGCGGCGCTGGACAGGAGGGAGACACTCAGGCGGCGCTGGACAGGAGGAAGACTCTGGCAGCGCTGAGCAGGCGGGAGCACCTGTAGTGCGGAGACGGAGAGACAGCCTGGTGCGGGGGGCTGCCACCGGAGGGCTGGTGCGTGGAGGTGGCACCGGATAGACCGGACCGTGAAGGCGCACTACAGGTCTCGATCACAGAGCCTGCCCAACCTTACCTGGCTGAATGCTCCCCGTAGCCAAGCCAGTGCGGCGAGGTGGAATAGGCCGCACTGAGCTGTGCTGGCGAACCGGGGACACCATGCGTAGGGCTGGTGCCATGTACCCCGGCCCGAGGAGACGCACTGGAGACGAGATGCGTTGAGCCGGCTTCACGGCACCTGGCTCGATGCCCACTCTAGCCCGGCCGATACGAGGCGCTGCTATGTACCGCACCGGGCTATGCCTGCGCACCGGGGATACCGTGCGCCTCATGGCATAACACGGTGCCTGCCCGGTACCTCTCTCTCCACGGTAAGCACGGGGAGCTGGCTCAGGTCTGCTACCTGACTTAAACACACTCCCCGTGTTCCCCCCCAATAAATTTTTGGGGCTGCCTCTCTGGCTTCCAGCCGCGCTTTCGTGCTGCCTCCTCATACCACCGCCTCTCCGCTTTTGCTGCCTCCAGCTCAGCCTTGGGGCGGCGATACTCTCCAGCCTGTGCCCAGGGTCCCTTGCCGTCCAGAATCTCCTCCCAGGTCCAGGAGTCCTGCGATCGCTGCTGCTGCCCGTTACCACGCTGCTTGGTCCTTAGGTTGTGGGTGATTCTGTCACGTTCGTCGTCCTCCTCATCTGAGATGGAGTAGTTGGAAGGATCGGAGGACCAATATGTAGCATGGTAAGTGTTCATCTTGATATTTATTTAAAAAGAGAACACTGAACGAACTATACAAAATAACAAACAACGAACGTGAAGCTATTGAATAATAGTGCTGACACAAAACACTACACGTAGACAATCACCCACAACCCACAATGACAAAACAGGCTACCTAAATATGGTTCCCAATCAGAGACAACGACTAACACCTCCCTCTGATTGAGAACCATATCAGGCCAAACACAGAAACAGACAAACTAGACATACAACATAGAATGCCCACTCAGATCACACCCTGACCAAACAAAACATAGAAACATACAAAGCAAACTATGGTCAGGGCGTGACAGCACCTTTGGCAGCGATTACAGCCTTGAGTCTTGGGTATGACGCTACAAGCTTGGCACACCTGTATTTGGGTGTTTCTATCATTCTTCTCTGCAGATCCTCTCAAGTTCTGTCAGGTTGGATGGGGAGCGTCCCTGCACAGCTATTTTCATGTCTCTCCAGAGATGTTCGATCGGGTTCAAGACCGGGCTCTGGCTTGGCCACTCAAGGACATTCAGAGACTTGTCCCGAAGCCACACCTGCGTTGTCTTGGCTGTGTGCTTAGGGTCATTGTCCTGTTGGAAGGTGAACCTTCGCCGCAGTCTGAGGTCCTGAGCTCACTAGAGCAGGTTTTCATCAAGGATCTCTTCTTATATTGCTCCATTCATCTTTCCCTCAATCCTGACTAGTGTCCCATTCCCTGCCACTGAAAAACATCCCCACAGCATGATGATCCCACCACCATGCTTCACCGTAGGGATGGTGCCAAGTTTCCTCCAGACGTGACGCTTGGCATTCAAGCCAAAGAGTTCAATCTTGGTTTCAACTGACCAGAGAAACTTGTTTGTCATGGTCTGAGAGTCCTTTAGGGCCTTTTGGGAAATTCTAAGCGGGGATCCTTTTACTGCAAGAGTCTTGGTGGTACCAAACTTCTTCCATGTAAGAATGATGGAGGCCACTGTGTTCTTGATGACCTTCAATGCTGCAGAATGTTTTTGGTACCCTTCCCCAGATCAGTGCCTCGACACAATCCTGTCTCAGAGCTCTACCGACAATTCCTTCAACCTCATGGCTTGGTTTTTGCTCTGACATGCACTGTCAACTGTGGGACATTATATTGACAAGTGTGTGCCTTTCCAAATCATGTCCAATCAATTTAATTTAGCACAGGTGGACTCCAATCAAGTTGTAGAAACATCTCAAGGATGATCAATGGAAACCGGATGCACCTGACCTCAATTTCTAGTCTCATAGCTAAGGGTCTGAATGCATTTTTTGATTTTGATTTTTAAAAGATTTGCATACATTTCTAAAAACCTGTTATCGCTTTGTCATTATGGGGTATTGTGTGTAGATTGATGACGAAAATGTTTTATTTAATCGTAACAAAATTTGGAAAAAGGGAGGGGGTCTGAATACACTGTATCTGTTTTATTTACTTATTTGACCCCCTTTTTCTCCCTAATTTCGATCTTGTGTCATCGCTGCAACTCCCTAACGGGCTTGTGAGGCGAAGGTCAAGTCATGAGTCCTCTGAAACATGACCCGCCAAACCAAGCATCTTCACACCCGCCCGCTTAACCCAGAAGCACCAATGGAAACACCGTTCACCTGACCACCGAGGTCAGCCTGCAGGCGCCCGGCACGCCACAATGAGTCGCTAGAGCGCGATGAGCCAAGCAAAGCCCCGCAGGCCAAACCCTCCCCTAACCCGGACGACGCTGGGCCAATTGTGCACCAACCTATGGGACTCCCTATCACCGCTGGTTGTGATACAGCCCGGGATCAAACCCGGGTCTGTAGTGACGCTTCTAGCACTGCGATGCACTGCCTTAAACCACTGCGCCACTCGGGAGGCACATTGTATCTTTCTATGGGTAACAGGGTTGAAGTGTTATGCTCAAGCCTCAAGTACTAAAAGCTCTTTGGATGTAAACAAAGAACTAACTGCATTGTTGTAAACGAGACCCCACCTGTGGGGCAGAAGGTGGGTGTAATTATGCAGCAGCAAGCTCTTACGTTGTTAGAACCTGTAGGCTGTGTCATTGAAGGCAAGTATAAATCAGTGACTTTTAGCAAGCAAGTGGTACTTTGCTTATTTAGTGAAGGGCACTACGCTTAAAAAAACACATAGCAATGGACACTTGCAAGAACCTAAATTATGAAACACAGATAATTTTACAGTATGGTCACTCACGACGGAAATACTGTGAAATTTAGAACTACAAGCAACTTGAAGACACCAACCAAATATCTCAATTTGCGGAACACAATTTGGCACCAGCTGCGCGATTGGACATGGTGAACTTAACCTTTGTCTAGAATAATGTCAGGAAGAACTGGCAACCTAAAAGCTTTGGTAATGTGCCCCTTTGTACACTAGATGTCAGACTAACCATCCTGTCTAATTTGGCCCACACCTCTACTGCTGTTTTACAAGTATTTCCTCACAACAACATAATGGATAGCTATAGGAAATGCCAGCCTTGGAAAAAAAGTGCACAAGCAAAACGCATACAGTCAATTGTCAAAGTCTGTGGTAGTGAGTGCATTAGTGCTGGAAAAGAGCATTTAGGTGAAGGTTCAGCAAATGACTGGCTCTATCGGATGGAAACAACAGTTGATTTGCTAGATCCCCGCAGGGGTGACATACAAACAAACATAACCTACTTAACCTGTAAAATACAGTGCAGAGTGAATGTATACCCAACACACACAGACAATTACACACGTGTAAATCAGACGTTACGCACGCATGCACGCACACACATACACACACAGAGATACTGATGCACATCAAACAGCACAGCAGTCAAACTCTTAGGAATAATATATATATTTTTTTTTACATAATCATTAACACACCCATATCTACATAGTATAAGCCCAGTACGGTGGATATTAGCCAGGCAGGTCCTGGATCAGTCATTAATACAGTACCATATCCCAGTGATGCAACAAAAAAAATTACCCCGAATTGTGGTCTGTTTTTATGAGTGTTGAAATATAACGTGATTTAGATAGAGGGCTTTATCAAATCCTCAGATAAAGTGTCCCATTTTTTTTGTTATTTTGTCCAGCATATTTTTGGCACAATGCCCGTCTGATACAAAGTGACAGGAGAAATGTAAACACATTAACACAGAGTAAGAGCAAATGACCTAAGTAGGCTACTGTAGCCGTTGGCAATGCAGTACTGAATAAAATAGAGCATTGTGGACTGTGAACCTAAGGATTGTATTTGCTGTAGAGGGAAGCAAATGGATGTTCTGGGTTTGAGCATGAATGTTCACTTTTCTAAACCGGGAAAGTATCAGTTGTAGTTTAGAATATAATGAAGTTATATTTATGCAAATACATTTTTCTCCTGGAGATGCTGTATTTGAATTAGAAAGTGGTAGTAAGCATGAATATATTTGCATGTAAATATTCCCTTGGATATGTAACATGACCATTGCCTGGGTTTGGAAATGTGAGTAAATGTCATACACACAAACACACACGCGCACACACACATATACATACAGCTAGCAGGTCACCAGACTCACCCTCAGACACAAACACACTCATCAATAATGTGGAATCACTTATAGGAAAACTCCACCCAAAAACTATCTTTTGGTATTTGTTTCATTAGTCCATTGTTGATATTGTCCCAAAATGTTTTGCATGTCAGCAATCAAGTTTTCAAGATATGTAACTTTCTAAATACAGAAATACAGCCAGTATGATGCAGTTGTCATCATATGATGTACAGAAATACAGCCGGTATGATGCATAATACTGTGTTACGCATCATGCATCATACTGGCTGTATTTCTGTATTTTGAAAGGATCTATATCTTGAAAACTTGATTGCTGACATGCAAAACATTTTGGGACTATATCAGCAATGGACTAATGAAACAAATACCAAAATATAGTTTTTAGGGGGAGTTTTTCTTTAAAGCCAGGCAGTGAAGGGCTTTGGAGCATTGTCATCTCAGCTCCCTCCGTCAACCAGCCACTCTACATCTGGGTGAGCTTGTCTGCTTTTGCGTCATTTGGCCCACTGAAAATGTTAAGCTGTGGGATTTCAACAGGGCAGACTTTAGTGAATTCAGAGTGACAGGGTTCAAGATGCGTTTCAGTGAGCCAATGTGTACAGACAATCTAGGAAAATACCAGGCGATCAGTAGATGATGTCCCCTAAGCTTCAAATGCCAGTCCAGAACACACAGTAATCCACAGAGAGCTCATGCTATCAACACACACACACACATACACACAGCTGGCAGGTCACCAGACCCCCCCCCCCCCCCCCACACACACACCAGTGGAGGCTCATAATAATGGCTGGGTCGGAGCAAATGGAATGGCATCAAATACATAGAAACAATGTTTCTGATACCATTCCACTTATTCTGCTCCAGCCATTACCACAAGCCCGTCCTCTCCAATTAAGGGTCCACCAACCTCCTGTGAGACACACACACAATAAGCCCAGTATGGTGGCAATTAGCCAGACAGGTCCTAGATCAGTCAGTAAAGTAGTAACGATTTTTTACCCAGAATTGTGATCTGTTTGTATGAGGGTGGAAACATAACGTGATTTAGATAGAGGGCTTTATCAAATCCTCAGATAAAGTGTCCCATTTTTTTTGTTATTTTTTCCAGCACATTTTTGGCACAACGCCCGTCTGATACAAAGTGACATGAGAAATGTAAACACATTAACACAGAGTAAGAGCAAATGACCTAAGTAGGCTACTGTAGCCATTGGCAATGCAGTACTGAATAAAATAGAGCATTGTGGACTGTGAACCTAAGGATGGTATTTGCTGCAGGGGGAAGCAAATGGATGTTATGGATTTGAGCATGAATGTTCACTTTTCTAAACCGGAAAGTATCAGTTGTAGTTTAGAATATAATGAAGTAATATTTATGCAAATGTTAGATAAGCTGTATTCGAATTTGAAAGTGGTAGTAAGCATGAATATATTTGCGTGTAAATATATTCCATTGGATATGTAACATGAGTATTGCCTGGGTTTGGAAATGTGAGTCAATGTGGGTGGGAGTATTTATTTTCTGGGATCTGGAGTGGAAATTATTTCAAAGGGTTAGGAATGGCACATCTGTGCTATTTATACTTTTGCCCTCAAAGTCATTGTGGTGTTGATGCTGCAGGCAAAGTTCCGTCAGGAGTCCAGTTCAGCTCATGTTTCTGAGTCAGCAGGTAGCTGCAGGTCATAGCTAAGGGACCTCAGGTTGGCAGAGAGCTCTACAGATGTAGGATCTTAATTTGATCACCCTGTTGCAGAAGAACTTTCCTGCAATACAGGATATTTTAAACTTGTAGTGTATTTGAGGTTTAAAAATACTTCTGAAATTTGTAATTTACACTTAGAAATTTCAGACTTAATTTTCCCTTATGAAAAATGTATCAACCCTTACCAAAATGTCCATTAATTATAATCCAATTATAATCCAATTATAATTCACATTACCTGTTGCTGCAAGATTATTTTCCTGCTGTAGCAAACTGGCTCAAATTAAGATCCTACATCTGTAGTTAGCATTTAGCCCCAGGTTAACACTGTATTGTAGTTACCGGTAGCTCAGATAGGTAGCCTCACGTTAGCCGGTATGTCAGGTAGTATGTATGAAGTTAGCTGCAGGTCTGTATGAAGCTTAAAGATAGAAACAGCTGCAGGGTTTTGGTGGTTAGCTACCCAGATTGTAATGTGACATTCATCTAATTAGCCTCTACATACAAGATATTTTCACTTACAGGCGCCACAATAGTCTGTGATTGCAGGCTGCAATTCGGGGCGTTCCTGCATGTGGGCATTCCTGCATCTGCAGGAGCATCCCATTGTTTCCTGCATGAACGCCCCCTCCCCCCCACCCCCTCTCGAGCACGCCATCTTTTCCCCTTATTATCTATGCAAACCTCCACTACAATCTGTTCTATTGGCCAACGTGCAATCATTGGAAAACAAAATGGATGATATACGAACAAGACTATCCTACCAACGTGACATTTAAAACTGTAATATCTTATGTTTCACTGAGTCGTGGCTGAACAATGACATGGATAATATAGAGCTGGCGGGATTTCCATGCAACGACAGGACATAGAAACTATGTCTGGTAAGACGAGGGGCGGGGTTGTGTGTCTATTTGTCAATAACAGCTGGTGCATTATGTCTAATATTAAAGAAGTCTCGAGGTATTGCTCGCACGAGGTAGAGTGCCTTATGATAAGCTGTAGACCACACTATCTACCAAGAGAGTTCTCATCTATATTATTCGTAGCCGTCTATTTACCACCACAAACCGATGCTGGCAATAAGAACATACTCAACCAGCTGTATGAGGCCATAAGCAAAGAAGAAAATGGTCATCCAGAAGCGGTGCTCCTAGTGGCCGGTGACTTTAATACAGGCAAACTTAAATACGTTTTGCCTAATTTCTATCAGCATGTCCCATGTGCAAGCAGAGGGGAAAAAAACTCTAGACTACCTTTACTCCACACACAAAGACACATACAAAGTTCTCCCTCGCCCTCCATTTGGCAAATCTGACCATAATTCTATCCTAATTCCTGTTTACAAGCAAAAACTAAAACAGGAAGTACCGGTGACTCCCTCAATACCGATGTGTGATAACGCTCTCGGTAGCCAATATGAGGAAGACCTTTAAACAGGTCAACATTCACAAAGCCGCGGAGCCAGACGGATTACCAGGACGTGTACTCAAAGCATGCGCAGACCAACTGGTAAGTATCTTCACTGACATTTTCAACCTCTCCCTGACTGAGTCTGTAATATCTACATGTTTCAAGCAGACCACCATAGTCCCTGTGCCCAAGGAAGCAAAGGTAAACTGCCTATATGATTACCGCCCCGTAGCACTCACCTCGGTAGCCATGAAGTGCTTTGAAAGGCTGGTCATGGCTCACATCAACAGCATCCTCCCGGATACCCTAGACCCACTCCAATTCACATACCGCCCCAACAGATCCACAGATGACGCAATCTCAATCGCACTCCACACTGCCCTTTCCCATCTGGACAAAAGGAACACCTATGTGAGAATGCTGTTCATATACTACAGCTCAGCGTTCAACACCATAGTGCCCACAAAGCTCATCACTAAGCTAAGGACCCTGGGACTAAACACCTCCCTCTGCAACTGGATCCTGGACTTCCTGACGGGCCACCCCCAGGTGGTGAGGGTAGGCAACAACACGTCTGCCACACTGATCCTCAACACTGGGGCCCCTCAGGAGTACGTGCTTAGTGCCCTCCTGTACTCCCTGTTCACCCACGACTGCATGGCCAAACACGACTCCAACACCATCATTAAGTTTGCTGATGACACAACAGTGGTAGGCCTGATTACTGACAACGATGAGACAGCCTATAGGAAGGAGGTCAGAAAACTGGCAGTGTGGTGCCAGGACAACAACCTCTCCCTCAATGTGAGCAAGACAAAGGAGCTGATCGTGGACTGCAGGAAAAGGTAGGCCGAACAGGCCACCATTAACATCGATGTGGCTGTTGTGGAGCGGGACGAGAGTTTCATGTTCCTTGGTGTCCACGTCACCAACAAACTATCATGGTCCAAACACACCAAGACAGTTGTGAAGATGGCACAACAACACACTTTCCCCCTCAGGAGACTGAAAAGATTTGTCATGGGTCCCCAGATCTTCAAAACGTTCTACAGCTGCACCATTGAGAGCATCCTGACCGGTTGCATCACCGCCTGGTGTGGCAACTGCTTGGCATCTGACCGTAAGGTGCTACAGAGGGTAGTGTGTACACCCAATACATCACTGGGGCCAAGCTTCCTGCCATCCAGGACCTATATACCAGGCAGTGTCAGAGGAAAGCCCAAACAATTGTCAAAGACTCCAGTCATAGACTGTTCTCTCTGCAACCACAAGGCAAGCGGTACCGGAGTGCCAAATCTAGGACCAAAAGGCTCCTTAACAGCTTCTACCCCCAAGCCATAAGACTGCTGATCAATTAATCAAATGGCCACCCAGACTATTTACATTGACACCCCCCCCCCCCCCCCATTTGTTTTTACACTGCTACTACTCGCTGTTTACCCCTACCTAAATGTACAAATGACATCGCCATCGTTAACAGAACTGTGGGAAAACAGGCAAAGGACAGGCGGGGGCGAAGGGCACTGTCTACCGTTAGCGT
Source organism: Salvelinus alpinus (assembly GCF_045679555.1). NCBI lineage: Eukaryota > Metazoa > Chordata > Actinopteri > Salmoniformes > Salmonidae > Salvelinus > Salvelinus alpinus. Next base: position 24,842,013 of record NC_092117.1, read on the forward strand.
TGTTCTAGCTAGCTAGCTATTGTTGTCACCCCCGTCATTTCTTCTGTGGGGTTTATCGGCAGTTAGCATCCAACTTTATGGCACATTACCGCCATCCACTGTACAGGACCGCTCCCGCCTATGGACCAGAGTCCTAGCTTAAAAATTGAACAATAGAAGTATAAAGAGGAGTTCCTGAAAATGCAGGAACATGCTGAATTGTGGCTGCAATTGCACCCTTCTCGAGAAGGGGCACACACTTTAAAGACCAAATCAAACGAAAAGTGTTTGGACTCACTGAAATGAAGGTGTCTGCAAGCTTCCCAGCTGAAACTGTTCGGAACACACAACATTTGACATATTTTTTTTGAGGCAAGCCGAAGTCGGTAGCCGAAGTCGGTAGCCCGGTAGCCGAAGTCGGTAGCCGAAGTCTACGTCCCTTCGTTGGTGATTGGTCAACAGTTGGGATTCTTCAGCCTATGGGTGTTGATATCTATAGCCAAGGCAGGCACGGCTGGAAAATTCGAGGCCCTCCGATTTCAAGAGAGAATACTGTTACGTATGCGAATGAGACTAGCTAAATTCTTTATAAACTGCTCAGGTGTACTAACTACAACTCTCTTCACCTTCATAAACAAACATAACAACTGTTTAGCGCAGGCAGGTATGGTGGCTCCCGTAGGACATATAAGGTGAGTCAAAAGGAACACCCAACTATAATTCACAATGGCTACATAGCGAACAACAAATACAAAATGTTCATTATGGATTCTTATGGAAATTAAGTTAGCATATGCTACGCTGTGTATGTGAATTGACGCCCTCTACTCTTGCACACAAATTTTGACACTGCGTCTCTGTGATTTCGGACAGACGGAGCCTGTGCACAAACACATACACACACATAGTGGCGCACACATCAATGCACAGGCATATAGACACAGACATCACAAACACACACAGACAGAAAGACAGAGAAGAGCAGCAGAGCTGACAGCTGAGGATCATCAGATGAAACAACGATGATTGCTCCTATGGAAATATTTACTCTACTGTTCCATAAGACCCCCCCCCCCCCCCTTCATCTCATTGGGAGGGTGACAGGGAACAATTTTACAAACTTGCTCAATTATTGGAGAGTGGTGATATAATCTAATTTCCCAGTGTGTTCACTGTGTTCACACATGGATGACTCTTCTGTTTGGAATGCAGAGTTTTCTGTGAGCTGGGTTTTTAGGTCGCAGTGTTCTTTGCAGTGTCTGTGAAAGATGTCGAGTGCTATTCTGCGCCGTGCTGTGGACTGGGGTGATCCCTGAGGCCTTGTCAGGCACGGGGGCAGAGAGCTGAGCTGAAAGGCAAAGCTACGCCATGTCTGCTGTGTAACATGTCGGCTCCTTTTAGAAATATCATCCAACAGAATGCACCCGTGGCCATAGTCCGTCCCCCTCCTTGTGCACACACACACACAAACATACGCATACATACATACATACACACACAAACAAACAAAACATTCACACTGACGCACCGACGCTCACACACACGCACATCACTGATTTTACGTAACAAAAGGGCAGCAAATGCGCTCCATTAAATACATTATAGGCTGTTGGCCCTGGCCTGCACAGCGCCTGTTCCCTGCCGTGTGTGACGATAAGTGTGGGGCTCAGGCTGGGGTTGAGGTTGGTTAGGGAGGCGGTGTGTGGCCAACCAAAGCAGCAAAATTGACCTTTGTAAAGAACATGGCAACACTAGGCGCTAGTGTACACAAACCCAAGGGGGAGAAGAGAATTAGGACACATCCATGACCAACGACAGAGTTGTCAAAAGACACCTGGCTGCAGCAGTTCACAGTCTTTCCATGGTACTGACTGTTCAGACTAGAACATTATGCTACGTTGGTCACAATGAAATATTGCTGTCGCTGGGTTTGGGCTGGAGGGAATCGTGTGTAGATTGTGTAGGCTAAAAACACCAAAGCGGTTCCTTAGTAACTCCATTTGTTTAAATGTTCAATAAGAAAACCACTTCCAGCTGGGCACCAAATGTACAGATCATATATTATTCAGAACCATAATCTATATTTAACAACTCTCAATACTCCCAGGTGTTTCTATGAAGCCTTTTATGATTTAAATCATACTGATTGCATTGTACTGCATTTTCTGCTTGAAAGAACTCAACTGGACACAAACCGAAAACATTTATGTTACCACATGATGAATTATAAATTGTGCAATAATATGTCATACACTGTTTGTTTGGAGCACCAGTAAAATGCAACAATGTTTCAAACACACTCATACATGGGAAAGTCTTCTTATCCAAGTTCTTGTTCATCTTTGGTCCTCTGCAATGATATAAAGCTAAACTGGTGTAATGTAGTGTAACTTCCTGCAATTCTACACATTTTTCCCATGGGGCAGAGGAAAATGTTACATTTTATAGCTAATCTCATGCTATTCTACACATTTTGCCACGAGGGTGAGAGAAAATGTTGCATTTTTAAAGCTAAAATAAAGGTGTGTTGACTGTGATAAAGGCACTGGATTATGAGCTGTCATGTTTGCTAAATGAATAAATGAAATAGGCAGTGCCATGGTGCATATAGCCATAGAAGCACAATGACGGTCATATTTGTGGCATATTGGGGGTGTGGCTTTCAGTTACTTATTTTTGGCCACCCATCCTATGAGAGTGATAGTCATTCCAGTTCATCTGAATGTCATTCCAGTGCACTGCTTGCTATGAATTTTATCTAATGGTGTTTGGATGTTTAGGTAAAAAGACAAATAATGTCCCGTTTGGAACACTGACAAGTACAGAGCATAAAACAAAAACAAAAAATCTATTTCCTCATTCTTATTGGGTGGGCCTGGCTCCCCAGTGCGTGGGCCCAGGCCCAGCCAGGCCGTCCCATGCCTAAGATTTTTTTAAACGTTTAACCCCTTTTTCTCCCCAATTTCGTGATATCCAATTGGTAGTTAGAGTCTTGTCCCATCGCTGCAACTCCTGTACGGACTCAGGAGAGGCGAAGGTCGAGAGCAATGCGTCCTCCGAAACACAACCCTGCCAAGCCTCACCGCTCGCTTAACCCAGCCGCAACCAATGTGTCGGGGGAAACGCTGTACAACTGGCAGCCGTGCCAGCGTGCGTGTGTCCGGCCCGCCACAGGAGTCACTAGAGCGCGATGGGACAAGGACATCCCGGCCAGCCAAACCCTTATGACGCTCATGGGTCTCCCGGTCGCGGCTGACTGCAACACAGCCCGGGATTGAACCCGGGTCTGTAGTGACGCCTCAAGCACAGCGATGCAGTACCTTAGACCGCACCCGGGAGGCCTACGTGGCTGTTTTGAGGATTTGTTTGTATTTCCTCACTGTCAGATAGTCTAAACCCATACAGCAGGGGTGTCAAACTCATTTTGCCCCTGGGGCCACATTTGGTCTTCAACGAGGTCCAGAGGGCCGCACTGAAAGTTGGTTATATTTCCTTTTCATTTTTTAAGTATATTGAGTTCATTCCCCCCCTTCCTCAAACCACCCTCTGCCCAGATTGGACCTCCTCATGGGCCGTACGTTTGACACCCTTGCCATACAGTAAAGCAGGATTTACTATGCACAGTAGCTACCGAAGTGCTCTGACAATCATGCTTCTGAACTTTGGCTCTGTCTATGTGGATTAGTCTGGATCATATGAGATTCTGTTTTAAAGCACTCAGTGAATAACTCATGTAAATGGTCCAGCGTTGGAGTATGCATGTCTTATCCTCAGTCTTGTTTGCCTTGACTAATGTAGAGAGAGATACAGGTCAACTGGATCCAAGGACACAGTAACACTTTATATTAAGGCCCCTTAATAAACCATTTATATAGAGTTTGTAAAGAGTTTATATAACATTTATTAATTATTATTCCTACATTTGTAAATGTCAATAAGCAGTCTCTAAATAGTAAATTATACATTTATAAAGAAAAAATATTTTATGATTTATAAGATCACTAATGTGTTTGATCATAGCATGTTCACAATATGGAAATGATTACTAATGTACTACAGACATACTTATAAACTAGTGATGAGTTACTGTCAACTCGTAAGCTCATTTATAAGGTATTTATTAATGGTTAATTAATAGTTTGACTCAACATTTATATCCATATCTATAAATGTATTTATATAGGTCATGAAATGGTATATTTATACATTTTTAATGAGTTCATTTATAAATGTGACTACATGCACTTACTACTACCTCAGTTGATGATGAATGAAGGTCCTTATAACCCATTATTTGTTTGTTCAAAAGAGTTAACCTCAGGTGGGTGCTTTGAACATCCACTGATCTTCCAACCACTTTGACTATTCTACAGTCTGGCTTTAAGGACAGTGGGAAGATCTGAATTGCATACTTGGGTTCTCTCTCCTCTCTCCTTTTAAAAACCCATTGGACGAGAAAGCCAGAGTGTCTCCTCCTCTAACCTCCTCCAATGGGTTTTGAGAAGGAGATGAGCAGAGAGGAAGCAAGGAGTATACAATTGCGATCTTCCCAGTGACTCACAGAGAGAAAATTAGGAAGACCAGAGAGAGAGAGAGAGAGACAAAGAGAGAGAGACAAAGAGAGAGAGAGCGAGTAAGAGAGAGAGCGAGAGGGTTCAGAGATTTCAGTTACATATTTCATAAGCTTCATAACTGCATCCATTGACATGCATCCTAGTTTTAGTGAGAGGCCTAGCATAGAAAATACCTACCATTCATAGTGGTCCATGCAATCACTTTCTTTCAACTTCATTTTGCGGTGGCATGAGTTGCATTTAATTTATCTTTTGAGTCATTTTTTCTTCTGCAGCCATTTCATCAGTTTCAGTTGTTTTCTTTTGGATTTCCTCCCATGAATTAGATTCCTCAATTTGGTCGCCAAATCCGACATTTTAACATGCTCCTAGCACAATGAATGGATGAATATATATTGTCACAAGTAACCTAACGCATATTTACCCTGACAGAATAGAGTTGAGGAGGAGGAGTCTACCGTGTCCGGAAGCAACTTCACCATTCATTTTCTGTATGAAGGGTTCACTCAAACAACATTTTAAGCTTTGTTTTATTATTTTACTATTTAAGGAATGCATATCGATTCGCTCTACTTAAATATAAGTTTCAGTCTCCGAATTGTTAATCAAACTTTTCACCACAATATCAGGGCATAAAAACTCCAATCTGTCTCCTGAATTAGCTTAGTGTGCATGGGCGCACATGCGCACTAGGCCCAAGCTCGTTTTCCCCAGTTTTCCCTGGCTAAATTACAGTTGCAGTCGAAGTTTACATACACTTAGGTTGGAGTCATTAAAACTCGTTTTCAACCACTCCACAAATTTCTTGTTAACAAACTATAGTTTTGGCAAGTCGGTTAGGACATCTACCTTGTGCATGACACAAGTAATTTTTCCAACAATTGTTTACAGACAGATTGTTTCACTTATAATTCACTGTATCACAATTCCAGTGGGTCAGAAGTTTACATACACTAAGTTGACTGTGCCTTTAAACAGCTTGGAAAATTCCAGAAAATTATGTCATGGCTTTAGAAGCTGCTGATAGGCTAATTGACATAATTTGAGTCAATTGGAGGTGTACCTGTGGATGTATTTCAAGGCCTACTTTCAAACTCAGTGCCTCTTTGCTTGACATTATGGGGAAATCAAAAGAAATCAGCCAAGACCTCAGAAAAGAAAGTGTAGACCTCCACAAGTCTGGTTCATCCTTGGGAGCAATTTCCAAACACCTGAAGGTACCACATTCATCTGTACAAACAATAGTACGCAAGTATTAACACCATGGGACCACGCAGCCGTCATACCGCACAGGAAGGAGACGTGTTCTGTCTCCTAGAGATTAACGTACTTTGGTGAGAAAAGTGCAAATCAATCCCAGAACAACAGCAAAGGACCTTGTGAAGATGCTGGAGAATACATGTACAAAAGTATCTATATCCACAGTAAATCGAGTCCTATATCAACATAACCTGAAAGGCCGCTCAGCAAGGAAGAAGCCACTGCTCCAAAACCACCATAAAAAAAGCCAGACTACGGCTTGCAACTGCACATGGGGACAAAGATCGTACTTTTTGGAGAAATGTCCTCTGGTCTGATGAAACAAAAATAGAACTGTTTGGCCATAATGACCATTGTTATGTTTGGAGGAAAAAGGGGAAGGGTTGCAAGTCGAAGAACACCATCCCAACCGTGAAGCACGGGGGTGACAGCATCATGTTGTGGGGGTGCTTTGCTGCAGGAGGGACTGGTGCACTTCACAAAATAGATGGCATCATTACGAAGGAAAATTATGTGGATGTATTGAAGCATCGTCTCAAGACATCAGTCAGGAAGTTAAAGCTTGTTTGCAAATGGGTCTTCCAAATGGACAATGACCCCAAGCATACTTCCAAAGTTGTGCAAAATGGCTTAAGGACAACAAAGTCAAGGATTGGAGTGGCCATCACAAAGCCCTGACCTCAATCCTATAGAACATTTGTGGGCAGAACTGAAAAAGCGTGTGTGCGAGCAAGGAGGCCTACAAACCTGACTCGGTTACACCAGTCAGGAGGAATGGCCCAAAGTTCACCCAACTTATTTTGGGAAGCTTGTGGAAGGCTACCCAAAACGTTTGACCCAAGTTAAGCAATTTAAAGGCAATGCTACCAAATACTAATTGAGTGTATGAAAACTTCTGACCCACTGGGAATGTGATGAAAGAAATAAAAGCTGAAATAAATCATTCTCTCTGCTATTATTCTGACATAAACACATTCTTAAAATAAAGTGGTGATCCTAACTGATCACAGGGGATTTTTACTCGGATTAAATGTCAGGAATTGTGAAAAACTGAGTTTAAATGTATTTGGCTAAGGTGTATGTAAACTTCTGACTTCAACTGTAGCTGGCTATCTGAACTATGCTAGTTTTGGTCCAAATACACTCATACATGGGAGTCTCCTACCCATGTTTTATCCATATTTTGATCCTCTGCAATGATATAAAGCTGAACTCGTTCTCCACTAAGATATCTTAAAAGCCCCCAAAGAGTATAACCCATAAACTGTATCCCATTGAGTCAAAACATTCTAGGGATTATTTCTATATTTAGAGGATTGTTTGTATTTATTCTGAACCCATACAGCAGTAGTGTCAAACTAATTTTGCCTGGAGGGCCGCATCCGGTCTTCGATGAGGTCCGGAGGACCGCACTGAAATTTGATTACATTTCATTGCCGTCAAAATTTGCAAAAAATTGTCCTGCTGGACACAATCAAGAAAATGTATGAATGTAGGTCCATTATCATTTCTACACAGTTTAGTTTTGGTTTCAGTCATTTTAAAGTATATTGAGTTCGTCACGTCCCACAATTTGTTTTCAATTAAAAACCACACCCTGCCCAGATTGGACCCCTTCGGGGGACAGATACGGCCTGTGGGCCATATGTTTGACACCCCTACCATACAGTAAAGCAGGATTTACTATGCACAGTAGCTGCCGAAGTGCTCTGACAATCATGCTTCTGAACTTTGGCTCTGTCTATGTGGATTAGTCTGGATCATATGAGATTCTGTTTTAAAGCACTCAGTGAATAACTCATGTAAATGGTCCAGCGTTGGAGTATGCATGTCTTATCCTCAGTCTTGTTTGCATTGACTAATGTAGAGAGAGATACAGGTCAACTGGATCCAAGGACTCTTGTGATTGTTGCTGTGTGGACTATCCTAGTTAAATAAACAATACATGAATTCAATTAAATCCATTACAGTAATTATGTAAATTAGCTATAGGCCTAATAGTTGGCATAGTTGCATGATTCATCATTGCCATTTTTTTAGGTAATACACTGCATATGGTCTTTAATGAAGACTTGTACATAGTCATTGGCATTGGCTAACTGCCCGCTCCAATAACCCCCCCAGGCTGCATCGGCTGGCTTCAGAGGCTCTTCCCCAGCCACACCAGTCCCAGCTACATGTCTGCATAATCAATATGACAAGAGGAATCTAAGCTAACTTTCCATCAACAAACAGAATAGGCACAACTGGATCAGTTGGACTTCAATGTAAACATGCTGCAATTGGGTTGAAAGAGGTCATTTGTGAATAAATTGTTACGTGCTACTTTATAATAATTTTTATAAACAAGCAGATATGATTGATAAACAATTAATAAGTGAAGTATTTAATCATTTGTAACATTTATAAACAGCTATAAGCATTACAATTGATAAGCATGTATTACATGTAACAATTTTTAAAGCATTTATAAGCATTTATAATGAACTGAAAGATGACGCCGGGATGCATAGCAGCCGTTTAACAGGCTCCTGACTAATTCTGCTGTTTTGTGGGGGGATTTTGCGCTGATCTTAACTTTTATTGTACATAACGTTTCCTCCATCATTTCCTATAACCGAAAAAGCTTTTGGACATCAGAACAGCAATCACTCACCTCGATCTGGAGGAAGACTTCTACTTCAATGAGTCTTCGTGTCACGGCCAACTGAAGAAGAGGGAGTGGACCAAAGCGCAGTGTGGTAAGTGTTCATGCTTTCTTTATTAAAACTGAACACTGAGACAAAATAACCAAAAAATAGAACAACACGAAACAGTTCTGTCTGGTGCAGACACAAAACAGAAAACAACTACCCACAAAAACCATGTGGGAAAAAGCTACCTAAGTATGGTTCTCAATCAGAGACAACGATAGACAGCTGCCTCTGATTGAGAACCACACCCGGCCAAAGAACAAAGAAATACAAAACATAGAAAATTAACATAGAATGCCCACCCAAATCACACCCTGACCAAACTAAAATAGAGACATAAAAAGCTCTCTACGGTCAGGGCGTGACAGTACCCCCCTCCCCCCCAAAGGTGCGGACTCCGGCCGCAAAACCTGAACCTATAGGGGAGGGTCTGGGTGGGCATTTCACCGCGGTGGCGGCTCTGGTGCGTGACGTAGACCCCGCTCCACCTCTGGCTTGACCCACTTAGGTGGCGCCTCTAGAGCGGGGACCCTCGTAGCGGGCCCCGGACTGGGGACCCTCGTTGGGAGCTCCGGACTGGGGACCCTCGTTGGGAGCTCCGGACTGGAGGGCGTCTCTGGAGGCCATCTCGGGCTGGAGGGCGACTCTGGAGGCTCCGGAGTCTCCGGGCTGGAGGCCGTCTCTGGAGTCTCCGGGCTGGAGGCCGTCTCTGGAGTCTCCGGCTGGAGGCCGTCTCTGGAGTCTCCGGGCTGGAGGCCGTCTCTGGAGTCTCCGGGCTGGAGGCCGTCTCTGGAGTCTCCGGGCTGGAGGCCGTCTCTGGAGTCTCCGGGCTGGAGGCCGTCGCTGGAGGCTCCGGGCTGGAGACCGTCGCTGGAGGCTCCGGGCTGGAGACCGTCGCTGGAGGCTCCGGGCTGGAGGCCGTCGCTGGAGGCTCCGGGCTGGAGGCCGTCGCTGGAGGCTCCGGGCTGGAGACCTTCGCTGGAGGCTCCGGGCTGGAGACCCCTGTTGGAGGCTTCGTGCCATGTCTCACCCCTGGAGGCTTCTTGCCATGGATCATCACTGGAGGCTCCTTGCCATGGATCATCACTGGAGGCTTCGTGCCATGGATCACCACTGGAGGCTTCTTGCCATGGATCATCACTGGAGGCTTCGTGCCATAGATCATCACTGGAGGCTTCGTGCCATGGATCATCACTGGAGGCTTCGTGCCATGGATCATCACTGGAGGCTTCGTGCCATGGATCATCACTGGAGGCTTCGTGCCATGGATCACCACTGGAGGCTTCTTGCCATGGATCACCACTGGAGGCTAAATGGAGAAATGGAATGACACAGAGCAGCAGGAGCAACAAAAACATTTTGAAGTTGTATTTGGGGAAAATCCAACACATCACTGAGTAACTGCCTCCTTATTTTCAAGCACGGTGGTGGCTGCATCATGACATTGGCAAGGAATAGGGATTTATTTTATATAAAAAGAAACAGGATGGAGCTAAGCACATGCAACATCCTAGAGGAAAACCTGTTTCAGTCTGCTTTCCACCAGACTGGGTGAGGAATTCACCTTTCAGCAGGATAATAACCTACAACACAACCTACGAAGACGGCAGTAAATGTTCCTGAGTGGTCAAGTTACAGTTTGGAAGTAAATCTGCTTGAAAATCTATGCCAAGACTTGAAAATGGCTGTCTAGCCATGATCCCCAACATCTTGACAGAGCTTGAAGAATTTTGAAAAGAATAATGGGTAAATATTGCACAATCCAGGTGTGCAAAGCTCTTATAGACTTACCCAAGAAGACTAACAGCTGTATTCGATGCCAAAGTTTTTTCTAACATGTATTGACTCAGGGAGCTGAATACTTATGCAAAGACTACTCAAATGTTGCTGTAATAGGCCTACATGTTTATCCTTTGCATAGTGTTTTGTTGCAGGTTTTGTTTTTTGGTTATTAATTGTCAAGCTTTAAAAACCAAAGCCAGACAGCAACATTTTAGTAGCCTAGCTGGGACTGTGACTACTCTGTACACTTTCCTTCCACTGCATGCTGTAAAAGGGACACACGAAAGCAGCGCAATTTAAGTTAAATTCACCGATGTGAGCGATTCGAGTGCAGGCTGTAATTACAGGCTGTAATTTCATAAAGTAGATGACTCAACTGTTGACTCATTTATACTCGCTCGTGTGTCTTATTCGGCCCGCGGGCCTTGTTTTGACACATGTGCGCTTGCCTATCAGCCCCGTTATGACTGACTTGTGATCATTGCCCTTGCTAGTTTGATTTTATTGACGTTCTCAGCCTTAGTTACAGGTGTCCGTTGTTGTTCAAAATAGTGAGTAATTGAAACGTAAACAGTGAATCCCAAATGGGTGGAGGCAACAAACAATGTACCAGGCCAGCTGTGATTTACAACCTGATATCAATATTTTTTGGACTACCAAGAAATGTATTGGTGAATTATATTAATCATGCATTGAACTGCATCCATCTATTCTGCCAACGATGCCTTACTGTACGTCATGGAATTTTGAGTCAAATATAACATATTTTTTTAAACCGCTTATAAAGTTTTGAAGCATAAACTAGGATTTTTTTTTTTTTTACTGATATTATGATTATCTGTTTGCTTCATATCTGCAAAGTAGTTCAAACGCTGTCAGTTCCACTTTAAGGAAGAGCAATACTGTGGCATCCCTAACATCAACCTCCATCAGCAGTGATTGAACAATAGCTTCCGACCTAACATGGCAGATTTAGCCTCATGTTCTATTGAAGGCGTTCCAGACAATGAACCTAAGAACTAAGCCTTATTACTGCTGAGACACATTTCAACATGATCTAATTACCAATATAAATTCGCACAACATATTCTGTGTGTGTGTGTGTGTGTGTGTGTGTGTGTGTGTGTGTGTGTGTGTGTGTGTGTGTGTGTGTGTGTGTGTGTGTGTGTGTGTGTGTGTGTGTGTGTGTGTGTGTGACTGAGAATTCTGAGGGCGCACACACACACACACAAAACCCATTCATGTGAGCATGTGTGACCACACAGACCAGATTTAGAAGAGCAGAAAGCCCACAATAGGATGTTCTGTCTGTGTACGGTAGCTATAATTTACCTGTGGGAACATCCTGGTATCTTCAACCCCTTGACGGAGCTGAAGTAATCACCCTGCGTCCCAGGATGCTGTGTGGGGGGAGTTACCATCGTAGCCCTGGAGGGTGCTCCTTACTGCTGCTCTATAAATAGCAGTAAACTTAGGATGACCCCAAAGCTGCTGGCGATTCTGACTGATTTTGTTTGGGGTTGTATAAGGTTTGGCTTTAAGAGTATTTAACAGTATGTGTATGTGAGATCCTGGAAGAATCCCTAGGGGGCACTCTGACACTCAGATGTCCTGTTTTAGGCGCCAGATTAATGTTTTGACAGTGGTCTTTTTCTTTATTGTCCATCAAGACCATCTTTGTACTCTAGTAAAGCTGCGTTTGAACTTTGAACTTTAATGACAGACAATGCCAGAATCTGTTTCTAGGTATTGAATGTGACATTATATGATAGGACATTGTCATATTCCCTTTAAAAGGTTAACGGTTGACAGATTTGTGACGCCACTTCAAAAAGGTAGAGAATGCAATGTTTTTTTACTCACTCAAAACAATCAAATCTAAAAGACCTGTAAAACCCTGTTACCACCCATTTTTTCCACACAAAAAGGGCAGAAGTCCCAGGATTTGAAAAGGGGAAATTGGATGCAATAAATGAAATAGCACTCAAAACTAACATCTAATTGACTATAAACACTAAGCTTGAAGAAAATAAAACCTCTCTAAAAGGACTCTTATATGACTTAATTCCAATGTCCTCATGCTCCATCCCTTGTGAACACATGGTTTCAAGTGGGTGAGAGGTGTGTCAGCCAAGTTCATGTTTAGTGACACCAAAACATTATAATCTTGCACTTGAAACCTGCTCTTAAATAGTTCATAGTTAATATTGTGGCAACACTGCTTTAATCTGTGCAGTTGTGGAAGAATGGACTGTTGAGGGAAATGGAAAGATACTATTATCTAATTTAAGAGCAAATACACACTTGTATGGCAAATCATCAATGATTTTTTGACTTTATCCAACATTTGTCAACTGACTGTCTGCGGTAACACACTGATGTACGGCGTATAGTGTTTCCCTATATTGTTTCCCTACAGAACAATGGCAATGACTTGACTGAGAGGTTAATGTCATACAATACACCATTTCTACAATAGCCCTATCTCAATTTAATACCAGTGTGATTATAGCTAAATGGAGATAATGTACTATACATCTTAATGTTTTGAAAGCAGCAACTCTACCGTGTCACTATACAGGGGAAATTCACCAGTGCCAGGCCCAGGGAGGATAGCTTCAATTTTTCCCCCAGGCCTCAGAGTGGAAACGTGCCATTTCACATTAGTTTGCTTATGTAGACCATTAAAGACTTGGTAGGCCCACATGTTCCATCACATGCCTTCAGTGCCTATCACCTATCTCCCAGCTCCAATGACCTGCTCAATTTAATAGAGTGAATAAGCAGCACAATACTAGAGAGGTAAAAATGGGACTATCATTAATATTCAATTTAACCTGGAAACATAGGTGAGCTCTTTGCTTCTGTAGAAAAAGGAAAACATAAAACACCAGAATGAAAGATCAGTGTGCTTAACTCGGAATTGTACGTACCCTATGTATAAAACATTCTTCTTGTATGCAGTGTTGCAAAAGCACAGTAACTCAATGACCAACCTGGAGTGAAGACGTTTAGACCAAGCCTTAGTCCTACCTCAGTGACACAAAATGTACAGGATTACCCCACAGTGTTTTTTCTCAAAAGGAAAATTTAATTTCACAAATCAGTATAATAGTTTCAATAAATATAATCTCCACAATGTACATTTTTAAATTAAAACTAAAATGTAATTGATATCTTAACGTCTTAAACATAGACAGGCAAATTATTATTTTATTTGACATAACACCCAAACCTGTTTACAATCATTTCAGACAACCTCTCTTGTCCCTGGCCTGTTTTGTTATTCATTCTTACCCCAAAGGCCTACTAGTGGAGGCGCATCCCTTTTGAAGGTGTTGGACACATTGGAAATACAGAGGTAATATAAATGTAATTCTTGCTAAAAGTGTAAAAATCGATGTTCAGATGTTTCATATTGCATTTTAACACAGTGCTTCTTCATCCGGTTTCAAAGCACTTGACATGGTAAGGGGTTACTTTACCCAAATTCATCGTTCCATATTTTAAAATACCTCTGGTGAACCATTGAATATATTAAAACCAGCCAATATTATTACCTTCAATTCAAGGGCTTGAATGGGAGTGAACATGTACAGAAAAATGTAGGTTAAGTAAACATGAACAAAACCCTCGAATTATAATATAAACCCTGGTTGTAGGCGCTATCGGCTTCGTTATGCACAGTCAAACATTTTTCTGAGCTCGAAAAATAAATAGGCTGTTGCAAATAATAATAGCATTACGCAAAGTTGTTACTCGTATGGCTATACACAGCTCGTTAGTAGCACCAAATGTTGTTTGTAGGCAATTATTTTTAGTCACAAAACACTCCATGCATGCTGCCCAAATAGTGCGCTCTCAGAGCAGGCATATCACAGTACGCTACACTAGAGGCGCTGAAGTCGCGGCGTTCAGCCTGAATAGGCTCTTTGATGTGCCTCTGACGTGTCCAGTACTCCAGCACAATACTATGATTGGAGCGCACCCACAATGCTCAAATCCCCCATTTAAATGCATTGTTTACGTAAACATGAAACATATTCAAACCATCATTGTCCTTATTAAACAGAGAGGGGGGACTCGCTATGACAGACGATGAACACTTTTACGCGCACACCGCACATAGGCAGAAACAGTCACGTACGCACGCACTGATGGCTCGTGTGCACACACAAACACACAGATGAGGTGACGGTAAACAGATATGGAAACTGAGCCATCCTGACAAATCAATATAGTGCACTGAAAGTCTATTTTGTTTCAACAATATCGAATGGGGAAGAGAAATTTGTTGACAGATAAAACATCAGCAATCTACAGGCTCCTCCCCTTTGGTGATGTAGCCTAGTGATAAGACGCAACCTTCTTAATGACTAATTTCTCTATCCCAGCCCCGGCTCCTCTCTATCCTTCAAGTTCCTTCATGCATGCAATGTCCTGATCCGATCGCGTCTGACCTTTTCGTTTTTAAACACAAAACCCGAGATTTTTGTCAGTGTCCGGCATGGGAGATCAGAAAGAGCCGCCGACGGTGCACCGATCTACTTCATTTAGTATCAAGAGTCTGCTGCTTCCCTCAAAATGTGACAAACAGGACTCGGTGCTCCCAGAAAAAAACACTGTTTCTTCGGGTTCTGATTCGGAAAAATCTCTGGATCCTGATATGGAATCTGCACTTTTGGACCCAGAGAAACCGAAGGAGGAGGACGAGGGTACCGAGCGGGCGACAGAGCCTAGCAAAAATGGGAAATATGATAAACCGCCATTCAGCTACAACGCCTTGATTATGATGGCTATCAGACAGAGTCCTGAGAAGAGACTGACTCTGAACGGTATCTATGAGTTTATCATGAAGAACTTTCCATATTACCGGGAGCACAAGCAAGGCTGGCAAAACTCTATCCGCCACAACTTGAGCCTCAATAAGTGTTTTGTGAAAGTGCCAAGGCATTACGACGACCCGGGCAAAGGGAACTACTGGATGTTGGACCCTTCGAGCGACGATGTGTTTATTGGTGGAACTACGGGAAAACTTCGGAGACGCTCTGCTACCTCAAGGGGTAAGCTGGCGATGAAACGGGGACTACGCTTTGCGCCTCTCAGTTTGGGAATAAACGACAGGGCGAACAACCCTCTGTATTGGCAAATCTCGCCGTTTTTATCGTTGCACCATCCCCATTACAATGGATCGTCAGCAGGATTTCTGAACCAAGGGCACGCGTATGGGTCTCTACTCCCCGGGGTGGACCAGCTGAGTAACGGGGACCTTACACGCCATCTAGGTGGATCTGTCGGTGCTCTGGGTTTGTCAAACAGTTACGGTGTAAGCACGTCTGGGCTACTATCGGGACAGAGTGGCTACTTTGTCTCAGGGAGCCAGCACCCGCCGCCGCATCTCCAGCAGAGCGCGCAGGGCTACGGTGTGCCGACGAGCTCGCCACAAACACTGATCTCGAACTCTCTAAGAACGTCCCTACCGTCTTTTTCACCGGGAATTTCTAGCGGGTTTCCAGGAGTGTTGTCCCATCAAAAGAGGGTCACTCCAAATGCTTTCTTAAACTGACTGCACAACATGGGGAGGACATATAAAAGCACCATATAAATGGCAATTGTAGGGTAAACAAACAGTGATCACAAATTAGGTCAGAAACAATAATTCCTCAAAACAAATATGGCCATAGTAGCCTATGTATCCTGAAGTGCAACGATTTATTATTTTGCGTTGAAGGACAAACTTTGTTACCTGTGGGTTGTAAAATGTAACTATAGACTTGCCAAAGGTAACTTTATTTCGGGCTATTTATATCGTACAGATTTTCATTATTTGAATAATTTATTTATGTTTTGTATTTATTGTACAATGTATTTACATTTTATTGTCAGTGTATTCATCAGTAGGCATATTGAATAAAAAACATACAGCTTTATTCATTATTTATATGAAAATTAATTTAGAAATCGTTTTGGGGGGAAACGTCATACAGATCAGGGTTAAGACCCGCGGGAGAAAATAAAAGCCTACAAAAGTCATATCTTCTCAGGTTCTCTGTCCAGAGACTCCAATGTAGGCTACTGCTGTAGGCCTATCTGTAATGTATGCTACACATTTTAGAGAGAAGTAGAGTTTTGTGTGTACTCTTAAATTAATGATGGCCTATTTTGTCATCTGTTTTGTTGATGGGGCCGAAATAAGCACATGTAGATTAAAGAACACAACAGTGCATGACAGTGCAGGCCTCCTCCTCGTATGAGGACTACCTACGTCTTTCATATAACGCACTTGAGGTTTCAGTTTCTCGTTAAAACCAGTTCCGGTTGTCTTGACCCTTGCCATGTTTGATAAAGGTGTTATAGGCTACTGCCTATTCAGGTCTGCAAGTTAAGTGTCTGATCATTTAGTCCTATTACATCAAACATACATTTGGCAAACAGACGTATAATATCCACACCAATATAGCATTTATCATCTAAAACAGTGGTTCCTATTTTTTTCTTAGTCACGTCTACACCTTACAATTATACACAATACGATAAGGCCTACCAGCTTCCTATGTATAACCCTGACAAAATGACAAAAATGTAATATGCCCATGTGTGGGGCGGCAGGTAGCCTAGCGGAGCGTTGGGCCAGTAAACGAAAGGATGCTGGTTCCAATCTCCGAGTCGACTAGGTGAAAAATCTGTCGATGTGCCCCTGAGCATAATAACTTAACCCTACTTGCTCTTGTAAATCGCTTTGGATAAGAGCGTCTGCTAAATGACTAAAATGTTTATTTTTATTTTTTTTAAGTAAAAAGTAAATATATCCTGTAAATTAAGACTATACTCTGAGCTGTAAATTGCCTTACGCTTTCAGTAATAGGCTATATCCAACCTCACATTCTCAGAATAATGGTTTGATATAGTCTAGGCCTATTCAAATAAATAGAACAACATCCTTCATCACTGCTACTTCTGGAATCTGGTTTGCATAACACTGGGGTTAGGCCTACAGAACCACAGTTTGGCAAACGCTGATCCAAATAAATAACATTCTGCATTGTTTTTGTAATAACCTGTTAATTAAGATTCCATTATCCAATAGGCCTATTTACAAGCAAAATAGTATAATATTCAGGAGAGTAATGGGCTGATTCACACACATTTTGGCCTAACATTTGACAGATTTCTTTCCTTTGTTGGAAAGACTATATACAGGTTTATTTATTTCACAACATTGTATTTTGGATGTTGACGATTTTTTTGTAAATGTTCTTTCAAAGTTTTGCACTTTTTGTTGTTAGAATAGGCCTACCTAATGTATGAGTATTGTCTGTTTTTGTTGCTGTATGTTTTGAAAAAAATAAACTTGATTAAAGTATAAGACACTACACTTTGCTATAGGTTTGCTATGTGTAGCATGAATGAAAGAACAACACAAACCTAATGTACGGGTTATACATTCAGACACGCTATAGTCAGAGGAAAAATATGTAGCCTATGTGGCTAGCATACCAAAATATTTGTTTTATCAACGGAAACAAATATGCACATTTTATGGCTGGAAAAGGATAGCAAATTCACATAAAATTGGGCTTAAAGTCTTCACCCTAAAAGCATCTCATCCCATACTCTTCTGTTGAATCTCACAAGGTGAAGGGAAAATATAAATATAGATGATAGGTTATGTTTCTGAAACAACAACTCCCCTTTCAATGCAAACCACAGTCCAACGTTTTTTCTCTCAAGACCATCAGCCCAAGTAATTAATTAATTAAAAATGATTGAAATAGGCAGGATAGGGTCATTTGTTCTGGGTGAAATTAGGCTACTTTGTCAATAATTTATATTTCTGTGGATACAAAAATATATATAAATGGTGTCATCAAATAGTCAAAACATTTGTAAATTCAACTGAAATGTGTGGTGAGTTTTCGATACGCATGGTATTTGATACAACTGCAGTGAAACGATCGATGTTCGCTTTTCCTGTTCCAGCCTGTTCATAAACAACTATTCCGTGGGGTGACATGGCCTACAGTTTTCATGTTTCTGAGATGCGGCGTATACTGCCATTCTTCATTTCAAAGCAATAGGCTATAATGTATTTAATATATATGCCCATTAATAGGCAGATATATATTAAACATAATAAACATACATTGATTGTGTTTTGTCAGTACAAAATGGTAGGTTACAAAATGGTTAAGCCCAATTCCACCTAAAATACACAGGCATGCCACCCATGCCAAATGTATTGAAATTGACTAAATGAATTGAAGCTCTCACAATATGTCTAGTGTAGAACTATATGCCTACTTTGTTATAAAACCATTTGGACAGAAGCGACTTATTCATAATATTACTTATTCATAAAATTACATATTACATATTATATGTAGGCTATATTACAACGATTCCACCCTATCTGCAGGGTTTGGGGTAAGGGGATGATTTAAGAGCTACGATTAATGTCATGTTTAAGGACCATATAGGTCTGTAACTAACCCAAGGCTTGCACAAAAACAATTAACATATAGGGTACTAAATAAAGTGTACTAATGGACTCAAAAAGTAGTCAGGAAGTGTTGGCTTAATATGTGTAGATACAAATTATTTGAGTTATAGGGCTGCATATAGGCCTACCTTTCATACACCATTCAAACCGAATATTTCCGTTGAATCATTCATTTAATTGGTACGTCCCAAAAATATAAATACAAAATAATAGGCCCAATGGTAAAAGCTACTTCATGAGTAGCCAGAAGCTATGTGGGAGAAGATGCCTCTCAGTTGAGGCAAAAGTTTGCTAGTTGGCCCGAGTTGTTATGGGGGCTCATTTTAATCTAATGTTTAGAAAGGTGGTTTGAGACAAAAACGTAGAGAAAGTGAAACCATATTAGAAAATAAATAAATAAACATCAGAATGAACTTTGATGTGAAGAGAACCGCACCACATCTCACAAAGGGTAGCCTATATGCCCCATGTGTTATATGCTATAGAAAAGGGGTAGCAACAATACTATTCTCCCTGTGTTCAGGATTATTGTATAGCCATGGCGTTGGCACTTTTCAAAACATAATCAAGTTGGACCAAGAGAGGCATGAATTGTTCTGGCGTCAAACAATGCTGCTGGCGGTGTGAGCTGTCTGAACATGGCTACAGGAACATGTGTGAACTGGTGAATATAAAAAGTCGAAGTATTACTATGCTACTTATTTTGAGGATGTATTCACTTAAACCTTATCAATACACATATGTTTCCACATGACATGAATAGCATTAGTGCACCAAATTGATTTAAGTATTGTTTAAGTTTTACAACGCGTGCAATATTACTCAGTGTGCGGGAGTAGACCTATCTATCTTGGGGTGATCATCCTTATGTTTGTTGGTCATATAGGCTAGCACATTGGACATCTAGCATTGTTGTTGTATAAGGTTACTTTGGTCACGATCCTCAACAATGGATTTCTACTAGAGCATAGGCTAATGATATCAGAATTGAACTATTTCAAGAATGTATCATCTCGAGAACGGTCAAACATTTTCACATAAAACACTTTAGATACATTGTTATTATGGATTAGTTGAAATAATTCATCCGATATTAATTTGATATAGTTTAAACTGGGTGCTACAGTAGCGTTAAAGAAGAAAACAACTAGCCTAAACCCAACAAGCAGGTATAGATCAAGTTAAGAGTACATTCATTTAATTGACTATTATAAGAAATAATAAACCATGGCTACAGTGATAACTTGAGGCTGTTAATATGAAATAGTTTCATAACACGATGCATGTTATATCTAATAATGACATCAGAAGTAAGCCTATTGTTATGCTGATGAATGAGGACCCAAAAGCGACGTAATAGTAACAGAGTCTTTATTCCAGTATCAAACAAACAATGATTCTCCTGGATATATCAAAGGTAAATCCAAAACAGGAAACTGAAATCCTCTCGTCAGTAGAGAGGAACGACAGGAGACGCGACCACAGACTGCCGGTCGCTTCAGGAAGGCACAGGCCGTAGCTGACATAGACACCTGCTCACACGCAGCATCTGAAGAAGGCAAAAACACGACAGGGCGGAACAAGGACACAGGAACAGCAAACATCAAACAAGAATCCGACCAGGACAGAAGCGGAAAACAGAGGGAGAAATAGGGACTCTAATCAGAGGGCAAAATAGGGGACAGGTGTGAAAGAGTAAATGAGGTCGTTAGGAGAATGAGAAACAGCTGGGAGCAGGAACGGAACGATAGAGAGAGAGAGCGGGAGAGGGAGAGAGGGAGGAGGAGAGAGAGAGAGAGAAAGAGGGAAAGAACCTAATAAGACCAGCAGAGGGAAGCACAGGGACAAGACATGATGATCAAAGACAAAACATGACAGTACCCCCCCACTCACCGAGCGCCTCCTGGCGCACTCGAGGAGGAACCCTGGCGGCAACGAAGGAAATCATCAATCAACGAACGGTCCAGCACGTCCCGAGATGGAACCCAACTCCTCTCCTCAGGACCGTAACCCTCCCAATCCACTAAGTACTGGTGACCACGTCCCCGAGAACGCATGTCCATGATCTTCCGTACCTTGTAAATAGGAGCGCCCTCGACAAGGACGGGGGGGGGGGGGGGGGGAGACGAACGGGGGCGCGAAGAAAAGGCTTGACACAAGAGACATGGAAGACAGGGTGGACGCGACGAAGATGTCGCGGAAGAAGCAGTCGCACAGCGACAGGATTGACGACCTGAGAGACACGGAACGGACCAATGAACCGCGGAGTCAACTTGCGAGAAGCTGTCGTAAGGGGAAGGTTACGAGTGGAAAGCCACACTCTCTGACCGCGACAATACCTAGGACTCCTAATCCTACGTTTATTGGCGGCTCTCACAGTCTGCGCCCTGTAACGGCAAAGTGCAGACCTGACCCTCCTCCAGGTGCGCTCACAACGTTGGACAAAAGCCTGAGCGGAGGGAACGCTGGACTCGGCGAGCTGGGACGAGAACAGAGGAGGCTGGTACCCAAGACTACTCTGAAACGGAGATAGCCCGGTAGCAGACGAAGGAAGCGAGTTGTGAGCGTACTCAGCCCAGGGGAGCTGTTCTGCCCAAGACGCAGGGTTTCGAAACGAAAGGCTGCGTAATATGCGACCAATCGACTGATTGGCCCTTTCTGCTTGACCGTTAGACTGGGGATGAAACCCGGAAGAGAGACTGACGGAAGCACCAATCAAACGACAGAACTCCCTCCAAAACTGTGACGTGAATTGCGGACCTCTGTCTGAAACGGCGTCTAACGGGAGGCCATGAATTCTGAACACATTCTCAATGATGATTTGTGCCGTCTCCTTAGCGGAAGGAAGCTTAGCGAGGGGAATGAAATGTGCCGCCTTAGAGAACCTATCGATAACCGTAAGAATCACAGTCTTCCCCGCAGACGAAGGCAGACCGGTAATAAAGTCTAAGGCGATGTGAGACCATGGTCGAGAAGGAATGGGAAGCGGTCTGAGACGACCGGCAGGAGGAGAGTTACCTGACTTAGTCTGCGCGCAGTCCGAACAAGCAGCCACGAAACGGCGCGTGTCCCGCTCCTGAGTAGGCCACCAAAACCGCTGGCGAATAGAAGCAAGCGTACCCCGAACGCCGGGATGGCCAGCTAACTTGGCAGAGTGAGCCCACTGAAGAACAGCCAGACGAGTAGAGACAGGAACGAACAGAAGGTTACTAGGACAAGCGCGCGGCGACGCAGTGTGAGTGAGTGCTTGCTTTACCTGTCTCTCAATTCCCCAGACAGTCAACCCGACAACACGCCCTTCAGGGAGAATCCCCTCGGGGTCGGTAGAAGCCACAGAAGAACTAAAGAGACGGGATAAGGCATCAGGCTTGGTGTTCTTATTTCCCGGACGATAGGAAATCACGAACTCGAAACGAGCGAAAAACAACGCCCAACGAGCTTGACGTGCATTAAGTCGTTTGGCAGAACGGATGTACTCAAGGTTCTTATGGTCAGTCCAAACGACAAAAGGGACGGTCGCCCCCTCCAACCACTGTCGCCATTCGCCTATGGCTAAGCGGATGGCGAGCAGTTCGCGGTTACCCACATCATAGTTGCGTTCCGATGGCGACAGGCGATGAGAAAAGTAAGCGCAAGGATGGACCTTATCGTCAGACTGGAAGCGCTGAGACAGAATGGCTCCCACGCCCACCTCTGAAGCGTCAACCTCGACAATGAATTGTTTAGTGACGTCAGGAGTAACAAGGATAGGGGCGGATGTAAAACGCTTCTTGAGGAGATCAAAAGCTCCCTGGGCGGAACCGGACCACTTAAAGCAAGTCTTGACAGAAGTCAGAGCTGTGAGAGGGGCAGCCACTTGACCGAAATTACGAATGAAACGCCGATAGAAATTAGCGAAACCGAGAAAGCGCTGCAACTCGACACGTGACTTAGGAACGGGCCAATCGCTGACAGCCTGAACCTTAGCGGGATCCATCTGAATGCCTTCAGCGGAAATAACAGAACCGAGAAATGTGACAGAGGAGACATGAAAGGCGCACTTCTCAGCCTTCACGTAGAGACAATTCTCTAAAAGGCGCTGGAGTACACGTCGAACGTGCTGAACATGAATCTCGAGTGACGGTGAAAAAATCAGGATATCGTCAAGGTAAACGAAAACAAAAATGTTCAGCATGTCTCTCAGTACATCATTAACTAATGCCTGAAAGACAGCTGGAGCATTAGCGAGACCGAACGGCAGAACCCGGTATTCAAAATGCCCTAACGGAGTGTTAAACGCCGTTTTCCACTCGTCCCCCTCTCTGATGCGTACGAGATGGTAAGCGTTACGAAGGTCCAACTTAGTAAAGAACCTGGCTCCCTGCAAAATCTCGAAGGCTGACGACATAAGGGGAAGCGGATAACGATTCTTAACCGTTATGTCATTCAGCCCTCGATAATCCACGCAGGGGCGCAGAGTACCGTCCTTCTTCTTAACAAAGAAAAATCCCGCTCCGGCGGGAGAGGAAGAAGGCACCACGGTACCGGCGTCGAGAGAAACAGACAGATAATCCTCGAGAGCCTTACGTTCGGGAGCCGACAGAGAGTATAGTCTACCCCGAGGGGGAGTGGTCCCCGGAAGGAGATCAATACAACAATCATACGACCGGTGAGGAGGAAGGGAGCTGGCTCTGGACCGACTGAAGACCGTGCGCAGATCATGATATTCCTCCGGCACTCCTGTCAAATCACCAGGTTCCTCCTGAGTAGAGGGGACAGAAGACACAGGAGGGATAGCAGACATTAAACACTTCACATGACAAGAAACGTTCCAGGATAGGATAGAATTACTAGACCAATTAATAGAAGGATTATGACATACTAGCCAGGGATGACCCAAAACAACAGGTGTAAAAGGTGAACGAAAAATCAAAAAGGAAATGGTCTCACTGTGGTTACCAGATACTGTGAGGGTTAAAGGTAGTGTCTCACATCTGATACTGGGGAGAAGACTACCATCTAAGGCGAACATGGGCGTGTGCTTCCCTAACTGTCTGAGAGGAATGTCATGTTTCCGAGCCCATGCTTCGTCCATAAAACAACCCTCAGCCCCAGAGTCTATCAAAGCACTGCAGGAAGCAGCCGAACCGGTCCAGCGTAGATGGACCGACAAGGTAGTACAGGATCTTGATGGAGAGACTTGAGTAGTAGCGCTCACCAGTAGCCCTCCGCTTACTGATGAGCTCTGGCTTTTACTGGACATGACATGACAAAATGTCCAGCAGAACCGCAATAGAGGCAAAGGCGGTTGGTGATTCTCCGTTCCCTCTCCTTAGTCGAGATGCGAATACCTCCCAGCTGCATGGGCTCAGTCTCTGAGCCGGTGGGAGGAGATGGTTGAGAAGCGGAGAGGGGAAGCACCGTTAACGCGAGCTCTCTTCCACGAGCTCGATGACGAAGATCTATCCGTCGTTCTATGCGGATGGCGAGTGCAATCAAAGAGTCCACGCTGGAAGGAACCTCCCGGGAGAGAATCTCATCCTTAACCTCAGCGTGAAGTCCCTCCAGAAAACGAGCGAGCAACGCCGGCTCGTTCCAGTCACTGGAGGCAGCAAGAGTGCGAAACTCTATAGAGTAATCCGTTATGGATCGATCACCTTGACATAGGGAAGCCAGGGCCCTGGAAGCCTCCTTCCCAAAAACTGAACGATCAAAAACCCGTATCATCTCCTCTTTAAAGTTCTGATAATCGTTAGAACACTCAGCCCTTGCCTCCCAGATAGCTGTGCCCCACTCCCGAGCCCGACCAGTAAGGAGTGATATGACGTAAGCGATCCGAGCTCTCTCTCTTGAGTACGTGTTGGGCTGGAGAGAGAACACAATATCACACTGGGTGAGAAAGGAGCGACACTCAGTGGGCTGCCCAGAGTAACATGGTGGGTTATTAACCCTAGGTTCCGGAGACTCGGAAGACCAGGAAGTAGCTGGTGGCACGAGATGAAGACTCTGAAACTGTCCAGAGAGATCGGAGACCTGAGCGGCCAGGGTCTCAACGGCATGACGAGCAGCAAACAATTCCTGCTCGTGTCTGCCGAGCATTGCTCCCTGGAACTCGACGGCAGTGTTGAGAGAATCCATAGTCGCTGGGTCCATCTTGGTCGGATTCTTCTGTTATGCTGATGAATGAGGACCCAAAAGCGACGTAATAGTAACAGAGTCTTTATTCCAGTATCAAACAAACAATGATTCTCCTGGATATATCAAAGGTAAATCCAAAACAGGAAACTGAAATCCTCTCGTCAGTAGAGAGGAACGACAGGAGACGCGACCACAGACTGCCGGTCGCTTCAGGAAGGCACAGGCCGTAGCTGACATAGACACCTGCTCACACGCAGCATCTGAAGAAGGCAAAAACACGACAGGGCGGAACAAGGACACAGGAACAGCAAACATCAAACAAGAATCCGACCAGGACAGAAGCGGAAAACAGAGGGAGAAATAGGGACTCTAATCAGAGGGCAAAATAGGGGACAGGTGTGAAAGAGTAAATGAGGTCGTTAGGAGAATGAGAAACAGCTGGGAGCAGGAACGGAACGATAGAGAGAGAGAGCGGGAGAGGGAGAGAGGGAGGAGGAGAGAGAGAGAGAGAAAGAGGGAAAGAACCTAATAAGACCAGCAGAGGGAAGCACAGGGACAAGACATGATGATCAAAGACAAAACATGACACCTATAGCCACGATATTCAAAATAAGTCAAATTGCCTATAGGCTACTAGGTCCCAACCATGGCTATCCATTACCCCTAAGAGCAGAAGGCATACCCATAACCAATAGGGACGAATCCCCGAGCTGACAAGGTAAAAATCTGTCATCTGCCCCTGAACAAGGCAGTTAACGTACTGTTCCCAGGCTGTCATTGTAAATAAGATTTTTTCTTAACTGACTTGCCTAGTTAAATAAAGGTTAAATAAAATAACATGATGCTGCCACCAAAACACTTTAATACAAAGTGAAAAGAAAGATGCCTGTGTTTAAACATCCTCTCCAAATCTTGCTTTCTGTTTGCAACAAGGCTGTTAAGTAATATTGCAAGACAACATGGCAAACAAATTCACTTTTTGGCCTAAATGAAATACTACAGGGTTGGGTCAATCCAATACAACAGAACAGAGGGTGATAAAGATGGGCAAAAATTACTGAATAAAATAAATAATTAAAATACTAAGCTATATTGTATGCTCTAAAAAATTGGGAAAATATATAATTTTATACTAATATAATTGCTCAGAGAAAGAGACTTTCTTTTTTTCTCAAAAAGGTAGGGGTCAAAATTATTGACACCCCCGTTTTCAATACTTCACCTTGCAAGGATGACAGCACTGAGAGTTGGAAAACACAATGGGAGGGATATTAGACCATTCCTAGATACAGAATCCTTCCAGATCCTTAATATCCTTTGTCTGCGCTTATGGACTGCCCTATTCAATTCAAACCACAGGTTTTCAATGGTTTTCAAGTCTGGAGACTGAGATGGCCATTGCAAAATGTTACGTTTGTGGCCAACTAACCATTTCTTTGTGGATTTTGATGTGTGCTTGGGGTTATTCTTTTCCTGGAAGATCCACTTCTGGCCATGTTTTAGACTCCTGGCAGAGGCAACCAGGTTGTTGGGTAAAGTTCATGCCCTTGACCCTCGGAAAGACCCCAGGACCAGTGGAAACAAAATAGCCCCATAACATTAAAGATATACCACCATATTATACAGCAGGTATGTTTTTTTTCTTCTACTGATGCATTCTCATTTCGACGCCAAACCCACCACTGGTGTGCGTGGCCAAAGAGCTCAATTTTCAGGTCATCCAACAAATGTAAATGCCTGGAGTTTGCTAAACAGCATTGGCGCATGGATTGGAACTGGTGCTTCGGTTACCAGTTTGGTCACCAGTCCCCCCCCCCCCCCCCCCCCACCCTCTTACTTGAGGAACAAAAGAGGAGCAAAGGCCTAAGTCCCCACTTGTGCCATGTCATGAGGATACATGGACCACAGATGTGACTTTTGTAAATAAATCAGGTGAGTAGGACTTTAAGGCTACTTTGAACAACGTTTTGGAAATGAAAATGGAATAGGACTGACGTGCATAATACATGCAATATAACGTTTTCAAAACATACTTTTGCAACTCAAATGTTGATTATTTGTTCTATTGGCATTCGACCTGTATTTTCATATCTAATGTATAATGGTGGTGGCCTGCTAAATGGCCCGTTAAGAGTGTGTCTTTTGAACACATTCGTGTTCCTGAGTCTTACCTTTCAGGAATGTGGTCATAATAGCGAATAGCTCCAACCGCTCAAATTTGTAGAAAGAAAAAGTTACGTTTCTTATTTGTCTCTATTGCAGAAATATTTTTTTCCTCTCCTATCTGAGCCAGAATGACAGCACTATAACCCAATGAGAATGGGTGGGCAACAAGTGTGGCCAATCATATTTCAGGGGGTGCTGGTGCCATCCCTGAGAACACATGCACTCAAAAACACTTGTAAAAATCAACAACAAATATAAAATTGTTATTCTTCCATTTCATCCTTTAGACATTATATTATGTCTTCTCTTGACAGACACAGATTTACAGGACAAATCTGTGAGACTATTTGTATTGCTCTAAAATTGGAGGCAACCGACACATCAGATATCCATCATTACATTCCAAAATAAATACACATTGACTCCATCTAGCATCTTTGTCATGGACGGGCATACCTGAATTAAAACAAAAACAAAAAATAAATATGTTGATACATGAACTTGCTGACACCGAGTTCTTCTTTATGAACTCATGTGAAGTTCATGTCCAATTCATGTCCAATTATTTTGAATGTGCTTGTTAAGACCCATGGAAGTTAGGGTGTATTATTAAAGTCAAACATGAGGAACAATATGGGATTAATGTTGATACCATGAATATAGCATATACTTTCAAAACTTAATATAACCCAATGAAAATATTGGATATTATTTTAATCGTGCAACATTTCAACAGCATTAGTTTATATGCATTATGTGTGGTTGCACAATAGTATGTCTGAATCCCCACTCATTTGGTGTAATCATTTGGGTATATATGTTACGTTGTATAAATGATTGGAGACAGGCGCAGGAATACCTAATAGAGGGTTTTAATACTCCACCCAAAAATACAACATGCAATGAAAAGGCACGGGGACAAAGCCCAAAACAAACATGTATACAAAAACACAGGGATGTAACCCAAACAAAAGAGGGAGGTTAAACCTCTAATAAATACACGGGACGAGAACCATAATAACAATACATGGTAAGAGACCCGTAATAACAAGTGCACAATACACGGGACAAGACCCGTAATAATGAGTACACAATACACGCAGCACGAAAGCCGAAACAACAAAGCACAGGTACTCAAGACCAGCGGACATGGGAACAATAACCGACAAGACAATGGTGAACAGAGGGCACATATATACAATTACTAATCAGGGGAAACGGGAACCAGGTGTGCGTAATGAAACAGTTCAGTGATGCCTAGAGGCCGGTGACGTAGACCTCCGGAGCTGGTGCACGGAATGAGCAGCAGTACCAGGGGAATCCGTGACAATATACTTGTGGATTTATACAAGTTAGTGACACCTGAAATGGCTTAATACCACTTTATTCATCACCTAAAACCCCCCACCAACATGAAATACTTGTAGAATTGTAAAAAAACAAAAATCTACTTCCCATAGTAGAATGAGAATCAATCAATGAATAAGGAAAATGAAAATAGTTTTGTAGAAAGCTAACTGCCATAATGCATACCTAACATTTCTTCTAAAACATCTGCAGAAATGACAAGAGAAAAATGATGAGAAAAGGGTTTGTTTTGAAGAAGAAATATACAGTAGCTATCTAGGTGAACACTTATTTTTATTATTTGCACATTTTATAAAGGAAAAATAAACCCAAAATAGCTCACTACATAAAAATCATAAAATGATTGATAAAGGATTTCAAGAGGATGAGTCAGAAAAGAGTAACTTAATTTAGTTAGTCAATATTGATCTTGTAGAAATGTTATTACTATCTGTGATATTCATAGCTGTACTGTAAACTATTATTTAAAAACAATCCTGTTTACCCTATGCACTATATTATTCAGTATATTTCGGTCAATATTATCCAGAGCTATATCACATTAAGGAAAGCAGCTTCTATCCCCAAGCCATAAGACTACTAAGTAGCTAACTAAATGGCTACAAGGACTACAGTATCTGAGTTGACCCTTGTCACAGGGCTCTACACACTCATGCACACTGCCACTCCAACACGCACGCAAACACTCACTCCATCATTTGCTCACACACACATACATTTATACTGACTCTACACACACGCATACCCACTCACATACAATCATCATATACGCGCGCCAGCTACTCTGTTTATCATATATTGTGATGCCTAGTCACCTTACCCCTATACATATCTACCTCTATCACCCCAGTATCCCTACACATTGTAAATATGGTACTGGAACTGACTGACTGTGTATATAGTACGCTTACTTACTTTCTCGTGTTCTTATTTCCATTTCTCGTTTGTTTTGTTCTACCTTATGTTATTTTAAGTATTATTTTATTTTTTACAGCACTGTTGGGTTTAGAGCTTGCAAGAAAGGCATTTCACTGTACCTGTGCATGTGACATTAAAACTCTTGAAACTGAAACTCACAGCAGAAAAGTATTCTGACAACATAACACGGAACTGCTTGGTCTTTAGTATTACATGGCATCAGGGCTGTAGCTACATATGGGGACACTGAGGTCTGGACCTCTGTAATTTTTTCAAGAAAAATGTAAAATGTAAGAACTAAGTCAGGGTCTCAACTTACTGTTGAGAGTTAGAATAGTAGAATACACAAGGTGCAATTTCGAAATTTGGTTGTACATCAGTCGTTTTCCTCTTGTTATACAGTATGTCACAAACAGACAGTCAATCAATTAGCCCATGTCATTTTTTAGATTGGTAAATTAGTCAAGTTAGTCTAGCCAGCTATCTTAACTTGTTGTAATCATTGCCAAATTACCGACAGGGCACGCAGGGCACGTGGCCAGTGGCCCTGACCTCCAGGGGGCCCCCATTGATTTTGTTCGTCACTTTCACTCAGATATCATATTAACATGGCATAAGCTTTTAAAACTGCAATCATTTCTCCATACCCCATGGCAAAATGCGTAGAAATGCAGGAAATTATCTGTAAAACTGTACAACAAAAAAAGTTATGTAAAGCAAACGTATTTGTTTAACGTTTGTTAATAAAATACTTTTTTGGGATAAAATCCTATAGGATAGAATCTGATAGGAATCTGATAGGATAATAGGACTGGTTTTGAAATCTGATATGATTTTTCTACTAGGGATCTACCAGAAATCATAAAAACGGGTTGACTTGCCTATAAGGCACATATATTTAGCAATAGCAAACAAGAAAAACACATTTCTCATCTGCTATAACAATACAGTGACTCAAAAATGACATACAAATGGCTACAATTTAGCTAGCTGGATATATTGCTAGTCAGCTGACAGGCAAAATTTGTCTTACAGTAACGTTAGTTATTAGCTAGCATAAAAATGAGTGCATAAAACGCTGTACGATTACGAAAATATGACTAAAACATTGGCAACTGCGTCTTTAGGGAACATAAGGAAACAAATACTGCACTCACAGTTCTTGAATTCACACACAGTAAAGGATAAAACAGTTTTACATGCTGACCAGACCGGACACGTCGCGTGCGCGAGCGTCGCAAAATAAATTTAGAAATCCATGTTATTCAATTATTGCACCCACACTGCTTACGCGCGCCAACGAGCGTCTGCAACACCAAGGGCTAAATAGATGTCGTTCCTATTTCTGACGCAGATCACGCTGCAAGTCCTGCCTCTCCCATCTCCTCATTGGTTTATAGAAGCAGGTACCCACGTGCCATCTCCTCATTGGTTTATAGAAGTAGGTACCCACGTGCCATCTCCTCATTGGTTATACCCACGTGGGTGATAGAAAGACTAACTGTTTTGTCGGTTGTCGTGGTAATACAATGAAAGTTTAGATACATTTCGTGAATGATGAAAGTTTAGATAAAAATCGTGCATAAATTTATTTTGCCCCCCCCACACCAAATGCGATCACCACACGCAGGTTAAAATATCAAAACAAACTCTGAACCAATGACATTAATTTGGGGACAGGTCGAAAAGCATTAAACATGTATGGTAATTTAGCTAGTTAGCTTGCACTTGCTAGCTAACGTTAATTTGTCCTATTTAGCTAGCTTGCTGTTGCTAGCTGATTTGTCCTGGGATATAAACATTGAGTCTTTATTTTACCTGAAATGCACAAGGATCTCTACTCTGACAATTATTCCACACATAAAACAGCCAACCGAATCGTTTCTAGTCATCTCTCCTCCTTCCAGGCTTTTTCATTGTTTAAATTATATGGTGATCGCATCTAAACTTTCATTGTATTACCACAACTACTGGCAAAACAGTTAGTCTTTCTATCACCCACGTGGGTATAACCAATGAGGAGATGGCACGTGGGTACCTACTTCTATAAACCAATGAGGAGATGGCACGTGGGTACCTGCTTCTATAAACCAATGAGGAGATGGGAGAGGCAGGACTTGCAGCGCGATCTGCGTCAGAAATAGGAACGACATCTATTTAGCCCTTGGTGTTGCAGACGCTCGTTGGCGCGCGCAAGTAGTGTGGTTGCAATAATTGAATAACATGGATTTCTAAATTTATTTTGCGACGCTCGCGCACGCGACGTGTCCGGTCGGGTCAGCATGCTAGGGCTAATTAACACTGCAAGCTCATGCTAGCTGTGACTTCCTCAGTCACTCTTAAAAGGGACAGGCTTTCTTACAGGGGAATAAAACAAAAATTAATATAGAACTGTTTTTTCCGATCAATGAACATTTAGAAAGTAATGTTGTTGTATTGTACTGGAACTAATGACAACAGACCATAATTTAATGGGTTCAATTAAGAAAAAAAGTTATAAGATCATTCTGATTGGAGTGACAAAATCCTACAAGACTTGTCAAAAACCTATAGGATACATTTTTAATCAGTCTGTCTGAATATTTCAAGACATGGCATATGAGGGTGAAGTGATATCCAATGTGTTGGACAATTTTCTTGTCAATCATCTTGAGAAAATATACTTGGAAATTGGAATTCTACCCAATCACCCATTATTAACACAATGGAAAAGACAACCGTTTTATCTAAATGGTGAAAGTGTGTCCGCGACAGAGAGAAACAAAAAGGTGCAGTTTTACTTGTGAATTCCAATAGGAAAAAAGTCATCCAATAGGATTCTGATAGAGGTGATACAAAATCCTATAGGATTGCGAGAATCCTATAGGATCCAATAGGATTACTTTTAGTCCAATAGAATTCAAATAGGATTCTGATACAGGTGACACAAACTCCTGTAGGACTGCAAGAATCATATATGATTCTATTGGAAAAATCACTAATCCTATAGGATTATTTTACTATGGTTCCTTAAACTGTGTCAAAACATTTAGCTTAAAGTGGCAATCAGTAGCTTATTAAACAATAACAAAGTTTCTTTAAAAAGCTGAGGGATGCGGCTGGAGAAATGTAACAACTCTAAAATGAATAGACAGAGCTACGGATGCAAGGACTGACCATCCATGATATTAAAATGATAGTTTTAAGGGTATACAGTTTGTTTACATTTACTTTGTTTACAAATATTGGAGTTAAACAAGTTCATATTTTGAGTTATGATGGGGTACGGCAGTTGAACCAAGTTGATGAGGGATTTATGAGTTATATTCTTCAAGAATCAATGGGTATATGTCAATAATTTATAAGTAAAAAAAATGGATCCGCAACTAGTGTGGTACCACTGTTAAATAATTGTTTAAATTATTAACATAAATCATATACATTATTGCATTTGAAAGACTAAAAGGTTTGGTAGCAGGAATAGTAGCACCAGAATCTTTCTAATCTATTTCATTGTCGATTTCCTATAAAAGATGAGCTTTGAGGGTTTCCAAATAACACATAAAGCAAAGTCAAAATCTCAGATCGCTAGTAGTTGTATGCCATTTTAGCACAAACTCAATGCGCTTTGGCTGAGGTCGACACCTTGAACCCGCAATCTACATCACTAACAACATCGGTGACCCTGCAACATTTGCGTCGATTTTCTGGGGCATTTCTGCATTATTTTGAAACAAACAAGCAGAAATCGATGTGCTTAAACCTCCATGGCCACGTTTCGCCCCCGCCCCTGGTAAAGATTGCGTGCATAATCATAGACCCACGGTTGGCTCTGGGAGCATGCACACCCAGGCAAGATGACCTTCCCCAAACTGGCAGTGAAGCGAGGGCGCCAGTGTGCATGCGCAGTTGCATCCGCAGGGTTCCGTGACAACACTAATAGTCAGCATGGATCACTGGCACGCAGTCACTTCTAATTAGAATTATTTCAATCTTCTACTGGCTTTATTTTCAGAGCTCCAATCTTGGTTTTCAGAGATGCCTACAATCTCCTGACTCCTGTCCCTCCATTTGAACTTTCTTCGTTTAGGGTTCGCCATTTACAAAAACAAAGGTCGGCTGATACACTCCACTTCTTCCCATCATTGCAGTGTGTTATGTATGCATGCTTTCAAATGCCATCTGCTTTAAAGTACGCAAATTGTCAGTTCTACTCGGCAGGTAGCCTAGTGGTTAGAGCGTTGGGCCAGTAACCAAAAGATTGCTAGATTGAATCCCTGAGCTGATAAGGTAAACATATGTCGTTCTACCCCTGAACAAGGCAGTTAACCCACTGTTCCTAGGCTGTCATTGTAAATAAGAATTTGTTCTTAACTGACTTGCCTAGTTAAATAAAGGTAAAATATAAAAATACTCTTTGGCGGATGTCATTTTCAGTGCCTTTAATTCTTTATCTTTCATGTTAACTTCATAGTGTTGGGAAAGATACTGTCAATGAAATGTAGATTTGGTTATAACTTCAAAATACCACAAACATGTCTATTTTATCGTACAATCACATTTCCAGAATTGTTTTTCAAATCGTTTTCCCAATAGCTGTTAAGTGCAAGCCTAAAGTATATTCAACATTGATTCATTTATTGATAACCTTATGCACTCTTTTTTTTGACAAAGTCATGGGTAAATCTTGCTCGCTCAAGGCTAATTGCCAAGCTTTTTTAGTTATGAAAGCCTTGACCTCTTGAAAGCTGGAATGAAAGCAAGGTGAGATTGTACATAACCAATGAAAGAGCTTGAATTGGATAGGTAGAGATCTTTTTTAGCATACAGACAGTGATGTCTGAGCCCCTTATGCTCCCACTTAGGCACTGCGGAGAAGGAGGATGGGTAGGAAGGTGTGCAAAGACGAAAGGTGGAAGAGTTGTTCTCACTAAAATTGTGTGGAAAACGAGAGTTGAGGGCAAGCTGAATGACAGATACGGTCTCAGCTACAACATGGCGTCCACCCCATCGTCACCCAGGGAAAAGAAAGGCGCCTTTTGAGGTAAAGAGAAACACAATGCCATCAATGACAAACTACTGGTTAAGCATCTAAAACTTTTAGTTGATAGTGGAGTAAGATCGTTTCATAATTAATCACTGCAAAGTTATTTTTAAGCAAGTGTGTATATACTGATGAAAAATCTGACACATTGGAATATCACACCTTTATGTAATATAATATATGCCATTTAGCAGACGCTTTTATCCAAAGCAACTTATAGTCATGCGTGCATACATTTTAAATATGAGTGGTCTCAGGAATCGAACCCCCTATCCTGGCGTAGGAAGCGCCGTGCTCTACCAACTCAGCTAGAGGACCACATGTGAGTTTAATTTACTTCATCTTTCTCAATTTACATAGCTACTCTATACAACGTTTGCTATTCATGCAGACAATCTACATATAAGTAAGTACAAATATATAGGGAATTTAAATATCTAAACGGTACAAATAGTAACCTCTGTCTTCATATGCCTTTTTTGGCAGCAGGAATGAAGGAAATGCAGAAGTTAGGACTTTAAAACCACACTCTGTATGATGCATTCCATAAGAGCAACATTAGGGTACTTTTTTCAACATTATTTTAAGCTATACATTATTGGTGGAAATATTACAAATATGGCTTTAATGGTAGTAATAATGATAACAATAACATCCCACTGGGCACAAACTGGTTTAATCAACGTTGTTTCAACTTAATTTGTCAACGTATTGTGAAATTTAACCACATAATCATGTCGTCATGGTAACCAATTTTCAACATAGACATACCTTGTATACAATATGTTGAATTTGTACCTTTGAAACAACGTTAGATTTCAACGTTATA
Organism: Salvelinus alpinus; assembly: GCF_045679555.1. NCBI lineage: Eukaryota > Metazoa > Chordata > Actinopteri > Salmoniformes > Salmonidae > Salvelinus > Salvelinus alpinus. The sequence goes on from NC_092117.1 coordinate 24,877,222, forward strand.
TCCACTATCAGAAAAAAACAATAGGTTGGGCAGCACCTCCTACTGGAGAGTTTATCATCTACAGCTATCCTTTTGGTCTCCCATTCAGGGTTTCAAAGGCTCAGTGCAGTCAAAAACGTGATTTACCTGTGCTGTATATATATTTCCACACTATGAGGTTGGAATAATACTGTGCAATTGTGAAAATTATGATAATTCCTTTTAGTTTAAGAGCTGTTTGAAAAGACCACCTAAAATGTCTGCCTGTTTTGGTGGAATGAAGTTTTGGCCTTCTTGGTGACATCACCAGGTGGTAAATTAGTTAACAGACCAATAAGAAAGAGAGTTCCAAACCTCTCTGCCAATTACAGCTAGTTCTCAGTTTTCCACTCAGACCCCTTCCATACAGTCCTAGCAAAATTCTTGCTTGAGAAATTGCTATTTGCTAAGAAGCAATTTTTGTTTCTTTTTGGCCATTTTAATACGAAAACAATCACAGTGAGGTACTTCATTCTTACCCAGAAATGATTTTATATTGAGATAAAAACTGCTGCATTGAACCTTTAAACAACCCGTGCTTAGCTGTGATATATGTCACTGACTACTTCCAATGTGCTATCATGAAAATGATTGTTGAGAGATCTCCACTTAATAACTAAATAGATTCCCTGTTACTATTGAAGCCATTCCAAAGAGTAGGTTTAACAGAGCAAATGAAATGTAAGCATACTTTATAAGTAATTTACTGTAACAGCAATGATAGTAGGCCTATATAAAATGTGCGGAGTCATCAACAGCTAGTGTTTCAATTCAACCCAGGGTTTAAATAAAAATATAGAATACATATAGGCCTATGGTTTCAAACATTGGTTGATTTCAAATTGAATCTACAAGTTAAAAATTCATGTGTTGGATTCACATCTTCATCTCAACCAAATGTCAAAGTTAAATCATTGGATTAAATCAAATCAAACTTTATTTAAAGTACATTTAAAGTTTTGATTTAATTTAGTCCTATTCTTTAACTTAGATTTTTTGTTGAGATGAAGATGTGAATCCAACATATCAATTATTACTTTGTACACAAACTGGATATTGAATTGTGGTTGGTTGAAGAAGGTGTATCTTCTGCTTGGATAGTTCCATCTGTGCCACTGACTTAGTCTGGTTGAATTCCAGTTTGTCTACAAATTAATAATTGATATGTTGATTCACATCTCCTCACGTCAACATCTACCTTGTTTAAAAATCATCATATTTAAATCTGAAATGTCATAGACTACAAATTGCAAAAACGATGTTTTAAGGGAGAATAAGGCAGGTCTGAGGCCGAAAAAGAAAGGGATATTATGCCTAAAAAAGGTAGTGTAGTTCCAGTAGTTAGCTTCATGGCAAAAAAGTAATTCACTACTGAAAACACAACCAAGATTTGAATTTAGTTCAACAACCACCACTGTCAAATGTAGTTACATTACCTGTTGAACTACATGTAGTTCACTACTCTTCAACACTGAACACATTTAGATGACAACTAAACCGAAAACCTGATATTGTTTTTCCATTGGAATTTGGCTGTACTTTTAGATGGTTGCAAAGCATAATGATAACACATCGAAAATTCCACAAACTTCTGGCTGTCTTTTTGAGTGGGTGAATAAAGGTTGAAATCTAATTGATCAACGTCTAAACCAAATATTACCCAAATAGCCATCTGAAATCACGTGGTGTGCGCAGTGGGATAGTTTAGCAGAAACGTTTATCCAAAGTTACTTTCAGCGTATAAACATTCAATTTTATATAGCATATATGGTGTGGGAATCAAAATCATAACTCTAACTGCATTTATAGCCTATTCTTGAAGTAGGAATTTAATCTTCCTAAATTAAGGAAATAGTGTTCAATGATAATGAAATTAGATACATTGAGAAAAATATGAACTAAAATACAGAAACACAGATAGAGATTTTATGTATGAGTTAAGCCATTGGTAAGACATTTTACTTTATATAAAACATGTATTAAGTTGAAGTCTAAAATTCTTTGATTATAATTCATTTAATAAAAATATATATTTTTGTCTCAGGGCCACCATCATTGCTTTAAAGGAATTATTGATTACTCTGTTATAAAAACAAACTTTAAGAACTTCCTACAGAGTAGCCTTCTACATAGTCAATACATACTTTCCCTAAATAATGAAAGAAATTATACAATGGGAAGTAAGTTGGTAAAAATAACAGGTATCTAAACTTTAGTAGTATTTCCAAATATTCTAAATTATTCTGTAATACTGTCTTGACTATTTAAAAACATATTTAAGGGTTCTTTGAACAACGTTTTGGAAATAAAATGGAATAGGACTGAAGTGCATAATATATTAAATATAACATGTTTTCCAAAAATACTTTTGCTACTAAAACGTTGATTATTTGTTTTATTGGCATTCTAACTGTATATTTTCGTTTCTAATGATAATGATGGTGGCCCGTTAAATGGCCCATTAAAGAGCGTTTGTTATTACACCAATACGGAACAACTTTGTCTTCCTCCTGGAATTTGGCTATGGGAATTTGAATTTGCTGATTTCGAATAGATGTTAAAAACTTTAGAACATGACAACATACAATGACCTAGGTCTGACACTATCTAATGGTGTGATGGATATTCCGTTAATTGTCAATGATAGAAGGATAGAGGAGAAAGAGCCCACTGGACAAAGACGTAAATTCAACGTCTATTCGACATTGGTTCAACGTAATTTCATTGAAATGAAGTGGAAATAACGTTGATTCAACCAGTGTGTGCCCAGTGGCAAAGATATATGCAGCAGGTCATAATTTCATATTGCTGGAATAATTTTGAAAAAGTAATAGCAGCTGCGATGTCATTGGAATAGGCCTATGAACGATGGAACAACATGGAAATAGTTTTCAAAAATATAATTGGTTTTAGTACATCTCCACGAGTGCAGGTTTCATAGAACACACGGTTGAGCAGCCTCTCTAGACTACTATAGGCCTATGGTATAGACCTGTAGTAGTTGGCTGCTGGGGGGCAAGGAGACCCTCAGCTCCGCTAAAACCATTGACAACTACGTGCAGTTTAAGGGATCGTTAAATAAATGTTATTACTATTTGGTTTTAATATCATCACTTATTGAGTATAGTCAGAACCTCAAATGACAGATTATTAAATTGCGCACATTTAGCTCTATCAAAATTATATAGCAAGTAAATGCATGCTATTCATGATCAGTAAACATAAATTAATCATGTCATTTCAGATACGTGAAGGTACCTATCAATTTGGCATGTAGCTAGCTAAGCAAACATAATTTAGCTTGCTTCATCAAAGATTAGGCTTTTGAAAAGAGGTTGTCAGTCGGACTGCTGTCATCACCATTATAGATGGCAAGCAAATCAAGCAGTATTTGGATATAGTAATCTAGATAGTTTATACCCTGAAAGTTCGCTTGTTAACTAGTCATATTGACGTGATCTGTTCTTATCTAGCTAGCCAATTTGATGTGGTCCATCAATCACTGCAGTCCAGTGGTCACCAACCTTTCCTGAGCCAAGATCACTTTCGCAGTCAAAAAGCAAGCCGAGATCTACCGCCCGGTTACTTAAAAACAAGAACCTAATAAAAACAGTTCTCTACTTGCTTCTGAATGAGGTCTGTGCAGTAGGCCTAATACATTATCACAGCATATTGGTTATATGTCTGGTCTGCCAATATTGTTCTTTTCTCAGACCATATTATGTTTCAAAACTCGAGCTTTGATAACAAAATCGATCAGTTGGTGTAGCACTTGATAGGCACAGCTGAGCAAAAATTGAAATAATTAGCCAATCATTTACTTTTTTATTTTACTGGACTGACGGTACCTGCATCTGATGGTCATGGTGTATTCAAGACAACTGGGAACTTGGAATAATCGAGGTGAAATCATGACGTCAGTGAACTTTAGGTCGGAAAGTCGGAGCTCTAGAAAAATGCCCGAGTTTCCGAGTTGGATGACCGTTCAAAAAATGTTCCACTGTCGGATCTCGTTTTTTTCCGAGTTTCCGGTTGTCTTGAACGCACTGAAGACCGAAGTTTGAGATTTCCCAGTTACCAGTTGTTTTTAGCACGGCATTAGTCTCAGCGGAGGGAGAGGGAGAGAGAGAGCGCAGCAGAGGGTCAGCCTCTCATTGTCCCTGCTCTCTTCTTCTTTTCCTCGGATGAGACTGACCAGAGAGAGGGCACACGGTCTTCCACCTGATGGCGAAACTCAAGTCGCACCGCATCTGCCTCAGGCACAAATTCATGTTGTTCCTATGACCAGAGAAAATGAAATACTCCTCGATATTAAAACGTACACGACGAGCTGCTAATAATAATACAAACGCAGGGCTATCAATACAATTGACTACTCATTAATTTCAGCTGCAAGTAGAGATACGTGCGTTTTATGTTTTAATAGTGTTGAATAAAAAGTGCTGACCGTGTTGAATAAAACTTCATCATGAACTCACTCATAAAAACAGCAGCTCTTTGCTGTATTCTTTGACAGTCTCTCTCTGGTCATTGTTTTAAAAATTATGATATCCCACTTAAGCTAGTATCAAGCTTCGCTGTGGCCAGTGCCGTGGAAGTTAAAGGTAGGTACGGTGATTTGAGCTGTGATTAGCCGGCTCGTAGACGTACTCGATTTAGCCACAGATCTCCGAGTCTGCCAGGTAAACGGAGTTTGTCTTTTCAGACAAAATAAATGGTTAAAAATGGGAACAGGGCTTCTACGCAGGGCTTCTGAATCAAGTGCACCTACCGACAACAGCGCAACACGGGAAAAGAGGCACAAACCTTTATCTTTGGATTTTCAACAGAAATGTTTGGTGATCTACTAGGAATGCCTTGAAGATCGACCAGCACTCATATTTAAATACTCTTAAAAACAAAGTTGAAAAGGGGATCATTTTAGCTAACTTTGCTAGGCAGGCCTACTTTGGCTGGAGAAAAAAGTACATTAGGTCTACTTACCATTAGATATGTTTAGCCAACTGTACACAATTTCTACCATTACCTTGCAAAGTAAACAATATCAGCACCACTCCAAATGCACCCTTCTGCTGTTTGACAGGCAGAGTCCACAAAGACGGGAAATTATACAACATATATGAAATTACATGATCATTTGATGTTTACTGATCATGAAAAGCATGTGTAACCGATGTGAAATGGCTAGCTAGGTAGCGGTGGCGCGCGCTAGCAGCCTTTCAGTCGGTGACGTCACTTGCTCTGAGACTTGAAGTAGTGGTCCCCGTGCTCTGCAAGGGCCGCGGCCTTTGTGGAGCGATGGGTAACGATGCTTCGTGGACGAACGTTGTTGATGTGTGCAGAGGGTGCCCGGGTCGGGGCGAGGGGACGCCATAAAGTTATACTGTTACACATGCATTTATTTGCTGTATAACTCTGATGATAGAGCTAAATGTGCGCAATTGTTTTGCAATGAATAATCGGAAATGTGTAGGTCTGACTATGCTCTTCATAGTTAACATTTGTTTAACAATCCCTTGCAAACAGCACGCAGTTGTGAATGGTTTTAGCAGAGCTGTGGGTCTCCTTGCCCCCCAGCAGGCAAATCGAGTGCCATCATCAGAGTCTTATTCGTTCACATGAAGCCTAGGCCAGAGATTCTCAAAGTAGAGTCCACACAGGTACTGCAGGGGGTAAGCGGTCAGACCCGAGTGGTGCAGTGGTCTTAAAACTTCTTGTCAATAGGGGGGCGCTGTTTTCACTTTGGAAAAAATCGTGCCCAAATTAAACGGCCTCGTACTCTGTTCTAGATCATACAATATGCATATTATTATTACTATTGGATAGAAAACACTCAGAAGTTTCTAAAACTGTTTGAATTATATCTGTGAGTAAAACAGACCTCATTTGGCAGCAAACTTCCATACAGGAAGTGAAAAATCTGAAAACGAGGCTCTGTTTCAGGGCCTGCCTTTTCAACTGGCTTTTATTTATCGATATGTATGCACTTCATACGCCTTCCACTAGATGTCAACAGGCAGTGGAAGGTTGAATGGGGTGTCTAGCTTGATCTGAGGCCGAATAAGAGCTTTTGGAGTGACAGGTCCGGTATTTTCTTTGTCTTCGACGGCGCGCGGGGGACCTCGACATTGTCTTCTGAAAAGCGTTCGGTATACACGGCGAATATCTCCGGCTCTGATTTTATTTGATACATATGAGAAAAACATCATAAAGTAGGTTTTTTCAACCGAGTTTTATCAGTTTATTCAACGTTTAATGGAACTTTTGGAATTTTCCGTTCTTTGCGCCAAGAGATGATGGGAATGTTCGCGCCACAATGCTAGCCAAGGTTGCTAATTCGACAGAAGAAATGGACATTCTAAAACCAAACAACGATTTATTCTGGAAATAGGACTCCTTGTACAACATTCTGATGGAAGCTCAGCAAAAGTAAGACAACATTTATGATATTATTTCGTATTTCTGTGTAATATGTTGATGCCTATTCTCCGCCGTGTTGGTGAGCGCTGTCTCACAATAACCCAAGCTGTATGTTGTGCCAAGATTTTTATTTAACTAGGCAAGTCAGTTACAAACAAATTCTTATTTACAATGACAGCCTAGAAACAGTGGGTTAACTGCCTTGTTCAGGGGCAGAACAACAGATTTGACCTTGTCAGCTCAGGGATTCGATCTAGCAACCTTTTGGTTACTTGTCCAACACTCTAACCAATAGGCTACCTGCCTAGTGGATGATCCATCCACTTGACAGGTGTGGCATATCAATAAGCTGATTTAACAACATGATCATTACACAGGTGCAGTGGCGGATTTAGGTATAGGCAACATGGGCAGCCGCCCATGGCGGAATCTTGCCGGGGGGGGGCACGGGGGGCCCGCACCAAAATAATCGGAAAGGTGATGTTTGCGCGATCGGTTTTCTATCGCTCATTTGCACGTCACATCAGTGATATCATGTCACCGTGTGGGACTGTGGGTCAATTAACCTTGTCGGTGTGGACGCCCTGATTCTAGTTTGTGTGCTAGGCAGGCTACTGCCTGGGATGGTCTCCCACTCAGAAGTACGAGATGGGGAGGGGGGCGGGGGTAGGTTGATCTCAGGTCTCCCCACTGGAAGCCCGAGGTTGGTGGAGCGGGGCAATCTATCAAATAGCGCACCTCTAACTTTGCACACTACTACTATTACTAATGTAATTTGTCAAATCAGTCACACTACGAAATGCTACCAAATAAACCACAATTCATTCATAATACTGCGAATATATAGTTTCACAGACATATTGTTGCATTGTTTTCTGGTTTGTGCGAAATCGTGAAGAATAATATAAAACCAGTCTGCACACCACCAAGGTGAATTGGTTTAGTCTTGACTCTTGGTTGACAGTGTCGGGGGATGGGATAAACAAAAGCCTCATTCATAAAAAGAGAAAACATATTTAAAAAAGGAATATTACCATGAGGATAAGAACGGAAGGAGTGGAAAAAAACAAAGTATCATATTGCACAGTCCTCACCAGGATCGTCTATTGATGCTCGAGTGCCAAATCAACAGAAAATTGTTTCTATTTGTCTTTGTTACTTATTTTTGATATTTATGAGTCTTATTTTTGTATATATTTTTATATTTATATAGTTTAAAATGTTCTGATTATTTATTTGTGTTGTTCCAAATGTCTGAATAAAAATTAGTTAGTGCAGAATGGTGCTTTTGTTTTTGTTGGCAGGGGGCTGAAGGGGGGGGGGGGTTGCCCAGGGATCCATACAAGCAAGAACCGCCACTGCACAGGTACACCTTGTGCTGGGGACAATAAAAGGCCACTCTAAAATGTGTAGTTTTTTCACACAATAGGGAGTGTGCAATTGGCATGCTGACTGCAGGAATGTTCACCAGAACTGTTTCCAGAGAATTAAAAGTGCATTTCTCTACCATAAGCCACCTCCAACATCGTTTAAGAGAATTTGGCAGTGCATCTAACCGGCCTCACAACCGCAGACCACGTGTAAACACTTCAGCCTAGGACCTCCACATCCAGCTTCTTCACCAGTGGGATTGTCTGTGGGATCGTTAGGAAACTGTGGGTTTGCACAACCAAATAATTTCTGCACAAACTGTCAGAAACCGTGTCAGAGAAGCCCATCTGCGTGCTCGTCGTCCTGACCAGGTTCTTGACCTGATTGCAGTTTGGCATCATAACCAACTTCAGAAGCGAATGCTCACCTTCGATGGCCACTGGCACACTGGAAGTGTGCTCTTCATGGATGAATCTCGGTTTAAACTCTACCGGGCAGATGTTGACGTCAACGTTGTGAACAGAGTGCCACATGGTGGCGGTGGGCTTATGGTATGGGCAGGCATAAGCTACGGACAACGAACACTGTAGCATTTTATCGATGGCCATATGAATGCACAGAGATTCCGTGACGAGATCCTGAGGCCCATTGTCGTGCCATTCATCCGCCGCCATCACCTCATGTTTCAGCATGATATTGCACAGACATATTGCACATGTCGCAAGGATCTGTGCGCAATTCCTGGAAGCTGAAAATGTTCCAGTTCTTCCATGGCCTGCATACTCACCAGACATGTCACCCATTGAGCAAGTTTGGCTCTGGATCGACGTGTATGACAGCGTGTTCCAGTTTCCACCAATATCCAGCAACTTCGCAGGCCATAATCAACAGCCTGATCAACTCTATGTGCTGCATGAGGCAAATGGTGGCCACACCACATACTGTCTGGTTTTCTGATCCACACCCCTACCTGTTCTTTTAAGGTATCTGTGAACAACAGATGCATATCTGTATTCCAGTCATGTGAAATCCATATATTAGGGCATAATGAATCTATTTTAATTGACTGATTTCCTTTTATGAACTGTAACTTAGTAAAATATTTTAAATTGTTGTATGTTGTATAAATATTTTTGTTCAGTGTATATACTTATTATAAAAAATATTCAGATTTTTTTTTAATTGGCCAAGTGATCCGTGGAATAAATTTAGAGGAAGTAATACAATACAATATAATGTAATATTATGAATCTACAATGTATGTTCTTAATCCTGGGAAACATGAGCCTGGGAGGCTCACAGGGATACCGGTATCCACAGTACTCCACCAATTATACATTTTCAACTCAATACTTGTATTCCCCCCAAAAATCTCTCTGCCCCATGCCAAAATGTGTAGAATTGCAGGAAATTTGCCAGTGAAAAATAAAAGTTTATTCATCCTGTAACGGTGTTCCTCCTCCCCTTCATACGAAGAGGAGGAGTAGTGATTCGACCAAAATGCAGCGGGTTTTGAATACATAATGATTTATTAAATCAATCGACGAGACACGAAAACAAACACTGGGAAGGATTACAAAATAACAAAAAACGAATGTAGACTGACCTACACCATGAGTACTTACATAAAACACGAAGACGTAGGAACAGGTACAGACTATAACAAACGAACGAACGAACAAACGCTACAGTCCCGTGTGGTACGCAGACACAGACACGGAAGACAATCACCCACAAACAAACAGTGAGAACAACCTACCTTAATATGACTCTCAATTAGAGGAAAACGCAAAACACCTGCCTCTAATTAAGAGCCATACCAGGCAACCCAAAACCAACATAGAAACAGCAAACATAGACTGCCCACCCAAAACTCACGCCCTGACCAACACACACATACAAAACAACAGAAAACAGGTCAGGAACGTGACACATCCCTGTGAACGCAGATGCATAGGCTACATTACTCAGTCAGGCCTACAACATCTTCAGATATATAGCCTACTAAAATGTTAGCCAAATTATCATAATTGAGGAATGCTGTTAAAATATACTAGTATACAATCAATAGAGAAAATGTCAATTTGCATACTTGCCAATGCTGTCAACTGCCTATCAACATTTTTGTTACCTAAAAACACAGCCTGGTCTCATAGATATAACATAGTAAACGTAAATCCTAAGACAGAAGGTTATTTAAGGCAAAATTTAAAGGAAGGTGGTTGGTCGAAGTGGATGGGTGGGTGTATAACACGAATGTCTAGCAACCCAAAGGTTGTCATCACTGACAACTTCAGCATTCTATCTAATTAGCAACTTTGCAACTACTTAACATGTTAGCTAATCCTAACCCTAACCTTAACCATTTAACCATTTAACCTAACTCCTAACCTTAACCATTTAACCTAACTCCTAACCTTAACCCCTTACCCTAACCACTAGCCTTGCTAATGTTAGCCACTTAGCTAACGTTAGCCACAACAAATTGGAATTTGTAACATATTGTAGGAATTGCAAATAGTAACATATCATATGTATTGTAATTTGCAATTCATAAATCGAAATGGATGATGGATATCTACAAATGTATGTATGTTACGTTTCTTATAGTATATCACACTAAATGGAGGGAGACCAATTTACATTTACTATGTTACGGTCTAGTCCAGGTTGAAAAACAATGGGAGTGAATTGAACCCAATGCTATTTATGTATTATTTTGTCTATAAGAAAACAAGTCAAATTGTGTCTGGGATAAATCTCTACACTCTGAGGTTGTAGGGGACTTTGATTATCATCACTTAAAACAACAATGAAATTGTCTATTTTAACCTAAAAAATGTAAACCTATACTTGCTTCTGGAATCAGATTCCTCAATGCTCACAAAAAAGACAGGTGTTCAGATTGTAAAGGATAAAGTGACTGTTTACAGTTAATACTTCAGCTAAGGGTCTACTTTAGCCATGGCACGCAAGATACCCAGCTACATTTTGTTTACTTAAACACAACTCATTAACTTGAGGTGATACTTTGTGCCACTACAGGGGCTTACATAGGTCACTAATGTTAGGCACACGTGAAGAGATAATGCTTGGAGATAACAGGAGGCTTTACTTCTGTGGATTATCACGTGTGCCAACACTAAGGGCTACAGTTGGCCACATATCCCAGTGGACAATAACAGAGCCAACACTAGACTCCCAACCTGGGATGTGATGTAGACGCTGACTGATGGCTAAGTAGCATCATTTCATATGGCCAATGACAACATTTGGAGCTGCATATAGTGGCTAATATGGGGTTCAGACATTTATTTTCCAAAAAAAAGGGCAAATGTGAAGGTCCTACATTTGATAGCTATATTTAGTGTGCTAAAACACGATTCTTACTCTGATACCTAAACCTAGGGTAAATAGTTTGGCCAACGCAAGGACAAATACTGAGGATTACTTTAGCAGCCAAAGCCACTAATATTGGATTTTGGGGTTGCCGCTTCATGCAGATGTCAAAGACTTGACCCAATTATTGAAAACAACAAGAAGAGAAGAAACAAGAATAGATGGTCCAATCTTACAGAGCTAGAGCACATATTGTCAGGTTTTCAGAGAGCCATGTTTGCCTCCTCGACTCCATACATACAGTTTTTTTCAATTCTTGAACAACAATACGATGTTGAGGTCTGGTATCGCGAGACTAGCACCCCTAAACTAGCACAGACAAAAAAATCAGGGCAGACCATGCATGGTGAATTAAAATATACTAGCACATCTGAGGGATGATTCAGCAGGTGCCTCAGACATGATGAAAGTATATTTAAACAAAAGAAGCTCCCACTCACTAACACTTTAATGAATCGCTACCGTTCTGGCCAATGTCTTGTTTCAAGTTTTATTAGTCGTATATGTACGGGATATACATGGTATACACATCCAACGAAATGCTTACTTACAGCTTCATTAGCTCTGCTGAAGGCCGTAATTGTTAAAAATGTATATTGTGCAAGGGCAGACATAGCCTTTACCAAATGGGCCAGAGCTTCACATACCTCCTTGAGCACAAGTCTAAATAATAATTTCCCCAGTTCAGAGTCACACAACCTCCCCATCATGGAGACCTCCCCTGGCGTGCTTGACGACTTGTGATCTAATCGTGGTAACGACGGGGCATAGCTGGGCACCTTGACCTCAGCTGGGTGTGGGTGAGCAGGTTAAGCAAACAGCCCTGGGCTGTGATAATCCGCCTGTGCTGTCAGCCAAATAGGGTTTTCAGGGTGCAAACATAATGCTATTCATCAGCACTTAAAACCCACCATTAAATAAGTCAACTTACACTGATCAAAGAATAATTGTTTTTCTAAGGACACTGAGAGGTTGTCTAGCCGTGCATGTGCTTCATGGTTGGCCATGTGACAGTTTAATGCCATCACACACTGAATCAAAATATAGGTAAATCGTATTTACATTAGATTATATACCACAGGCCTATAAATCGGTAACTAAATTTGAACACAAAGTTCGCAACAAACTTCTCAACATGAGCACAATGTATTTTCCACCCACCCTATTCCGGGGTCCGTTCTGATATCCTCCATTTATAAAGAGAGGAAAAGCCTGGTCTTCCTGGATTAAGACTCCCCGGTGCTTTGAAGAGATACATGAATGGGATATAATGACAGGGAAATGCCATCACAACCCCCTGTGGCTCCCGAGGAAGAGATCCATAGGCGTTCGATCAGGCGTGTCAGTCTGATTACTATAGGTCTGGTCTTTGACAAAGAGATACTGATGTTCATCGTTTAGGAACTGTGATAATAGAAATCTCAGTAGGGAACGCCGGTTTAAAATACAAAATGTCAAGCACTCATAAAATGACATTTCAATCGTAAATTATCTGGAATGTTAAAGACTACATGCTTGAACGATATGATATTCAGACACATTTCAGGTCAGCTGAGCGCAAACTTGAACATTGTGAAAATTGTGTGCAACTTCCAGCACACGTTTACTGTGAACACTGAGGTTGTACCCACTTTAAGTTACAGTTATAACAGTGGCCAAGTAGGTTACTGTGGCTATTTGATCATAATGTAGACCTACCAGAGTGGCCTACCATCAAAAACAATGGAGATAATACATCCCATGGAAATAGCTGTTCTATCATTCAGCCTACAGTAGCAGCCAATGTGTGGTGTTCAATGTAGGCCTACATCCAATGAGACTTTTGAAAAAAACATGTAGGGTGACTGAAAATGTTGTTGTGTAGTTGATGCAAGAAACCATTTTACAAAATAAAATGTATTATTATTCCCATACCATTATTACAGAGAATCAGACAAATGATGCTACCTTATGCCTATTGGCTACTTAGCTTATTCAACCCTGTCTCAAAATACAACAATGCCCCTTTAAGACAAAAAAAAGCTTTTTACCTGACTGGATTTTCAAAGATGTCTAGAAATGTACATGTTTTGTGGTCTTGTAGGAAGCAATCACTCCCCTATTGCTGACTAGAAATGATCAATAGCTGGGCTAATAACTCACTAACTAGCAAAGGATATGAACAAAATGTGCACACATGGCTACATGCAGCTCTTGCTTTGATCTCAAAACAAGCGCATCTACTCACTACCGCTAATGCTGTAAACACAGTCCAGTTCAAAGTAAATGACACAGATCCATATATGGCAATGGTCTATTTGCATATAGGCTTTCTGCAGCTCTGATTGTCTATGCCGCACTGGTCTGTGTAAAGTACGGGCTGAGTCTTGTGTGCCAATGCATAGAATCCTTCTCCGATGCGTTCTGCCTACAACAAAATCTCTTGCATAGTTTGTTTCATTTTCGGTATGTTGCATTGAATGTGGCTAAGATTGCGTCGATTAGATCACAATTGCCACAGCAAAGAGAAACGTTGAAAGTGTTAACAGGGAAAACTCTAAAACAGTGGTCACCAACCTTTTCTGAGTCAAGATCACTTTCTGAGTCAAAATGCATGACTTAAAAAGCGTAAGCCTATTGAACATTAACCAGTTAAAAATAGTACTGTAGCATTGAGGTTTGTGCAGTAAGATATAGGCCCAATACATTATCATCGCATTTGGACTTTTCTTTAATTGCTCTGCCAATGCATTGTGGTTTGGACATTTAAAAAACAAAAACATTTCAACATTTGGGGTAGGCTATATGATCACACTGGTAATAGATCCTTTGTTGTATTACTTGTGAGGCACAGCTGAGTGAGCATACATTTAAATAATTTGCTTTTTATTTTTTATTTTACTGGGCTGATGGAGCATGCATCTGATGGTCAGTCTCAGTGGAGGGAGAGAGAAGCAGACTGAGGGTCCGCATCTCAACATCCCTACGCTCTGCCTTTCCTACACTGACACGGACCAAAAAGGGACAACATCTTCCAGTTGATGGCGAAACTCAAGTCGCACCACATAATTTCTGCCTCATACACAAATTCATGTTGTTACTCCTATGAACAGAGAAAGTAAAATATTCCTCGATATTAAAAAAGACCCAAGCTGCTAATAATAACAATGCAAGCCTTAAGATAGACTTTCCTACTCATTCATTACTGCTGCAGTGCTTGTTGTAGCGCTGAGTGGAAATAGGAAGAATGCGCATTTTATGGCTTATAAAAGTGTTGAATACAAAGTGTTGACAGGGCTGAGTAAGAACTTAAACATGAATTCACTCATAAAAACAGCAGCTCTTTGCTGTATTCGTTGACAGTCTCTCTCTAGTCGTGGTTTTAAACGTTTTGAAATCTCACAGTATCAATTTTGCTGTAGCTTTCTTTTATCCCCGCTACATTACTGCGGACACAGTAATCTGAGCCATCCGATTGGCCAGCTATAGACCTATAGTGCACTTTTCCAGGCCTGCCTGGAAGGCAGAGCTTGTACCTTCAGACACATTAAATGGTTCAAAATGGCAACAGTTGCCTACCTGGCTAAATCGCCAACAGTCGGGAGACTAATAAAGAAAATAGGAACACAAGGCTATATTGTTGGGGTTTTTACAGAAATATTTATCAATCGACTAGGAAGGCCTTGGAGATCGACCGGTTGGTGACCACTGCTCTAGAGAGTTGAGTGAAGTTCAATCTCATGCTTCTCTGTGGGCTAATATTTCTTCTGCGCGGCAGTCCCGGGGAGCTGCGTGGCGGTCTCTGGGGAGCTGCGTGGCGGTCTCGGGGAGCTGCGTGGCGGTCTCTGGGGAGCTGCGTGGCGGTCCCGGGGAGCTGCGTGGCGGTCTCGGGGAGCTGCGTGGCAGTCTCTGGGGAGCTGCGTGGCAGTCTCTGGGGAGCTGCGTGGAAGTCTCTGGGGAGCTGCGTGGAAGTCTCTGGGGAGCTGCGTGGCAGTCTCTGGGGAGCTGCGTGGCAGTCTCTGGGGAGCTACGTGGTAGTCCCGGGGAGCTGCGTGGCAGTCTCTGGGCTACTTTAGAGGGAACATTGCCTATGTGGGATTTGTAAGACAAAATCGAGGGCAGATTTATTACAACAAAAAACACTTAAAACACACAAAAATAAATGGAACACCTGCCTTCCCTCATATAATTAACACAAAATAATGTTTACAACCACAAATAATAATTGTAGCGATCCTGAGTTTATAAAAGTGTATATTGACTTCAGCATGCTTTTGTGGCTGTGACGATGCCACATAGAGCTATGGGCCAGAAGGTTGGGGGTTTGCCGACCACCACAGACGAGCCCACTCTCCCTGCCTGTTTCATAACACTGCGATCAGAGACGGCTGCAGACAATGATCAGCTAGAGAGAAATAAGAGTTTCAACATTTTGATGCAATATTTATAATTCTAGAAAATATATGCAACACATTTTCCACCAACAGGTTTCTGTGCCAATGCACCACACAACCAATAAAAAAAAGCATACCGACTTCGGGCACTTCAATATCATGGTTTGCATTTTCAACACTACAATAAATAGACTATGTCAATCTCGACAAACAGAAAATACATCCCTCTCTACCTTGTAGGCTTACCCAGTATTGAAGGCTTGGCTTGACAATCTCCGATTGTAATTAAACGTTTTGGCTGCTGCACAGTTTGGATTGATTGATTTTATTTGTCAGTAAAAAAACTACATATACACTGTACAAAGGTTTTTAAAATTGACCTGGATTGCACAAAGTCTGGGACTTATTTCCATTGTGGTCCCTATTTAAAAAAAAAAACATAAATACATGTACAATTACATAGATACAGACACATTACAGAGATAGGGAGGAAAAAATGCTTGACCTCCAGGTGAGTATGACTGGGGAGTTTAAGTAGAATTCTTAGAAGCTTGTTTTGGCTGGTCTGTAGCTTATTCTTTAGATGTTTGGGGTTTCTGGTGAACTATGATGTGCAGGCATAATCAAAGTGACACTGGACTAGCGCACTAGCTAGGCTTCCATCCAATTGGCAACAGATTTTCATGTGAAGATTCAAAAATGAACATTAAAAACAATATGCCATTTCAGAGTTTCCTTTAGGAAACTTTTGCGCCGGACAACATCACAGGGAAGATTTTTATTTACCGACATTTGAGAAATTTACCGGACATCCATATGCATTCAGATCCAACAGGTCATTTAAAATAGCCTTTAACAAATTACAAAAACAATATTCCTTATACTTCGATGTGTAGCATATGCAACATTTTACAGACAATTTTTTATAATTGTTTTTAGGCTACTTTCCTAAAACAATAACTGTCCACCTCCCGGTTCAGCTGTCAGAGATTTCTGCACTACATGTATCAGGGCATTGCATGCATAGGCCTATAGGCTTAGGTGTCCACTGTATGATATTAACATTTGAATAAATATACACTACAGTTCAAAAGTTTGGGGTCACTTAGAAATGTCCTTGTTTTTGAAAGAAAAACAATTTTTTGTCCATTAAAATAACATCAAATCAGAAATACAGTGTAGACATTGTTAATGTTGTAAATGACTATTGTAGTTGGAAACGGATAATTTTTTATGGAATATCTACATAGGTGTACAGAGGGCATTATCAGCAACCATCACTCCTGTGTTCCAATGGCACGTTGTGTTAGCTAATCCAAGTTGATCATTTTAAAAAGGATAATTGATCATTAGAAAACCCTTTTGCAAAAAAAAACTTTTGCAATTATATTAGCACAGCTGAAAACTGTTGTTCTGATTACAGAAGCAATAAAACTGTCCTTCTTTGGACTAGTTGAGTATCTGGAGCATCAGCATTTGTGGGTTCGATTACAGGCTCAAAATGGACAGAAACAAAGACCTTTTTTCTGAAACTTGTCACTCTATTCTTGTTCTAAGAAATGAAGGCTATTCCATGCGAAAAACTGCCAAGAAACTGAAGATCTCGTACAACGCTGTGTACTACTCCCTTCACAGAACGTTTCTTAGATTATAGGAGTAACTCTGGTCTTCCTCACATCAAATTCAACTGTCGGAGACAGTTTGAACGCCGGGGCTGCACTGCCTTTATATCACAGGCATGCAGTAGCTAAAGCTTAATAATAGCCACACCATACCAAACCTTCACAAACGTTTCTAAACTTTATTAGGGTAATATCAAAAGGTAAGTCAAGCCATTGTTTATAGGGAAAATACGAGCAGAAGAGCAAATGTAAACCAGGGAAAAAATGCACTACCCTCCCCTGGGCCCAATAAAAAAAAAAAACACAAAAGTTTGACAACCCTACCCTATTTTAGAACACCCCTCCCTCCAGTACATTTATATCTGTCCCTGAGGACAAGGTCATAAAGACATGTTTGTTTTGTGTAAACACCACTATTTTTTAATTTTTTAAAGCCGCCTTGAAGTCAAGATGAAATTCAAGACTAAACAGTTTTACTATCTTACTGGATCAGATTAGATTCAACCCCCAAACAACCGCTAGCGTTTAGAACGTTTGGCCAGTTACTGAAAGGTTGCTAGTTTGAATTCTCGAGCCAACAAGGTGAAAAATCTGTCGATGTGCCCTTGAGCAAGACACAAGCTTAATTGCTCCAGGGTCGCAGTTAACAATGGCAGACCTTGGCCGTGACCCCACTCTCCGAGGGTGTTTCAGGGATATGCAAAAAAACACATTACTAATTCACACATGGGTGCACACTTGTACATGTGTGAAATAAGGCTCACCCACCAAATTATTATTATTATTATTCACCAACGCAACACTCTCACGCCATTTCTTCTGAATAACTGCCTTATGTTTTAAATTGAAACTTCCCATTTAGCTTGACTAGCTACAGACCATCACATAATGATAGATACAGTACACCAAGGCCTGAAACTAGTTTAGCCTTGCTCCTTCTGCATTCAAAAGCAACATTATCCTCCATCTAACTACATACATTCAGTCATACCCATTTCCATGAAAGTGTTTTCACCTTTTACTGTTCGTTGATGGTCTGTTTGTAAAATATAATCTTTCATTCTCTCAATGCTTTCAAAGCTTGTGCGGGGACCATTCAGGATCCTGTGATCAGTGTGTTATCATCTCTGTAACCTATTCCATCTGGCTCTGAGACAGTGAAGGCACTCCTAGCGTCTCTCCATAGTTCAACCCCTATTAGAAGAATCTGCAGTACACTAAATTAGGATTTAAACATGTTGCAACAAAATGCATTCCAAAAAATATTGTCATTTATGTCTGTTGTACTCATTTGGGCAAACACTGAATATCAAAATTGTGGCATTGTGATTTGAAATGATTTAGTTAAATGTGAAAACATTAAGCTGCTTTTGTTTTTGTTCCATCAAGACCCAGGTAGGCCTACGTCACTTCAAAATAGAAAAAGAAAAACAACTAAAGAAGCAATTCAAATCAATCTCTTCTTTGGCTAAAACCCCTCTTTAAAAACAAGGGTGAAAAATAGAATAAATACTGGGGTTATTCTGTTTTCGTTTTTTCTGGAATCCCCCCCCCCCAAAAAATGTAAATCTTGAAGCAGCTTGTAGCTGCACTCTGGTCATTATAGAGCGTGTTCCCTCCAGCATGTACTGCTGCCCCAGGGTTCAATCCCACAGAAAATCCCTCTGGCTTATGCACGCATGTAAATACCCTATGCAAACCTTAAAAATACTGTGATTATTGACTCCCACAATTGCATTATAGACCCCTGAACAACAGAAAAAAATGATCCCTTATCCAATTTTGTTAACTTGATTCCAATCAGGAAAAATATACTGCTGCAAACCAGTACTACACTGCTAAACAGCAGTGAAGACTCCCGAGTTACAATGAGATTTTACCATTTGTTTTTGATAACAAATGTTAAATATCTTCAAACCAGTAGTTTGGCAAGGGGTTACTGATCAGTGATGTAATGGTACAAAAATAGGTAGGTAAACTCCGATCGCCGGTCGCGGGGGAAAATGTAACGCTCCCCATACTTACAATGCATTTTTGCACTAAAGTTGGGGAAACACTCGAACAAAATAAAAAAAGGTGTATAAACGGTGTTGACGTGTGTTTACCGCTACTGATATACTGTGTCCCTTTAGGCCTAGATTACTTGTCACTGAACATCTTGACTCAAGGTCAAAAGGGTCAAGTTTGGCATTTGACAGTGGTACTAATGTATAAGTTGTAGTTTTATTTCTTGTGAGCCTCTCAGACTACAACCCAGTAGAAAGCGTGAGACAGCACACTGCCCTTACATTTTCCCTAAATAGTATGACAGAAAAGTCCACTTAACATCAGTTGGAGTACTATTATTTACAATCACCATCAAATCACCATCAGTCAGTTTTCTGGGACATCTGCAACCCATGACAATCAAAGGAAGGAAAGACCTCAATCAGTGATCATACATGTGATCATCAAAGCTAATGGAAGACTCTCTGCTTAGGGAACAGCAAACTGCCCTGTCTAACAGACTGTGGAACAGAGGTGAACACATGTCAGAGTATGGCAAATCCACACTAACAGAATGATGCTGAGATTTTTCATTTTAAAATGTATGGCAAACAAAAACCCATTGATTTCAAACCATACAACTCAATGCACAGGGCGACTTTTAACAATTTCCTCTTACAATTGTACATAAACACATTTACTTGAAGAACAAGTATGTTTGTTTGGTAACAGAATGACGTCACAAACAGCACAAACCGTTATTCTGTTAATAAACGTTGCATCTGCACTGTTCAAGACATTCAATTTTTTTAAGTGGAAAATGTTAAAAGTTCGTCCTTGTTCATAGAGTTATATGGTTTGTTATACTTTCTATTCATTGACTTTTGTTTGAAATACATTTCAAATTGAAAAATCAGAATCTCAGCATCACCCTGTTATCTTGGAATTCCCCAGTACACACTGACTGAACACATGCAAACACGTTTCCTCGCGTACACACACACATATACATACGCGCACACACACCACTGTACCGTAACATTATGCCATTAAACAGAAACAAACTGTAAACACACCACACACACACACACACACACACACACACACACACACACACACACACAGCTGTGCCTTCACCCTAGAGAAAAAATTCACCACACAGGATAACACACATGAACTCATAACAGGAAAAACACATAACAACACTGTCTCTAATCTGAGCTGTCTAATGAGCGTCACCTTGCTTGTTGAGATGCCTTACAATGAGCATGACTTACATCCTGCTGACAAAAACTGTAAGAAGAGCATGTTTGTACTACCCTGTTGACATGAAACAAAAGCAGGTTGAGTGATGTATACTGAACGCCACAATTTCAAATATTTTGCTGAGTTACAGCTCATATAGGGAAATCAGTCAATTGAAATAAATAAATTAGACCTTAATCTATGGATTTCACATGACTGGGCAGGGGCGCAGCCTTCGGTGGGTCAGGGAGGGCATAGGCCCACCCACTTGAGAGCCAGGCCCAGCCAATCAGATTGAGTTTTTCCTCACAAAAGGGCTTTATTACAGACAGAAATACGGATGTGCAGGTCCTGGTCTGTGGTTGTGTGGCCGGTTGGACGTACTGCCAAATTCTCTATAACAACATTACATTCTCTGGCAACAGCTCTATTGGGCATTCCTTCAGTCAGCATGCCAATTGAACACTCCCTCAAAACTTGAGACATCTGTGGCATTGTGTTTTGTGACAAAGCTGCACATTTTAGAGTGGCCTTTTACTGTCCCCAGCACAAGGTGCACCTGTGTAATGACCGTGCTGTTTAATCAGCTTCTTGATATGCCATACCTGTCAGAATGTTCATTAACAGGGATATAAACAAATTTGTGCACAGAATTTGAGAGGAATAAGCTTTTTGTACATATGGAACATTTCGGGGATCTTTTATTATGAAACATGGGACCAGCACTTTATGTTGCATTTATATTTTTGTTCAGTGTAGTAAATAAAGCAGGACAATTTTGTAATCAAAACAGACATGGTTTTGTTATCCCATGTTACAGTAAAAATACAATGAAATGGGCTGGAAAGAACAGTCTCAATCAACTCACAGACACAAACAGAGATTACAGGATAATCTGAATGCATGTTTTCCATGTAACAAACACATACAATGGAATTGCCCAGAAAAGATGGTCAGGACAACAATAGAAAAGTGATGAATAGTGTGAAAAGACAAATAGTGTTCTTCAGGTGTGTGCAAGTATCCGAATGTACCATTCAGACCAGGGGTGTCAGACTCATTCCATGGAGGTTTTTGGTTTTTCCTTTCAATTAAGACCTAGACAACCAGGTGGGGGGAGTTATTGTTTTGAGTCTGGTGTTCAACTTTCCCAAGTTCTCTCACGTCACCCCGCTCCTCCGCTCTCTCCACTGGCTTCCAGTTGAAGCTCGCATCCGCTACAAGACCATGGTGCTTGCCTACGGAGCTGTGAGGGGAACGGCACCTCCGTACCTTCAGGCTCTGATCAGGCCCTACACCCAAACAAGGGCACTGCGTTCATCCACCTCTGGCCTGCTCGCCTCCCTACCTCTGAGGAAGTACAGTTCCCGCTCAGCCCAGTCAAAACTGTTCGCTGCTCTGGCACCCCAATGGTGGAACAAACTCCCTCACGACGCCAGGTCAGCGGAGTCAATCACCACCTTCCGGAGACACCTGAAACCCCACCTCTTTAAGGAATACCTAGGATAGGATAAAGTAATCCTTCTAACCCCCCCCCCCTTAAAAGAGTTAGATGCACTATTGTAAAGTGGTTGTTCCACTGGATATCATAAGGTGAATGCACCAATTTGTAAGTCGCTCTGGATAAGAGCGTCTGCTAAATGACTTAAATGTAAATGTTAAATGTTATTTACTAATTAGTGAGCTTAATTCATCAATCAAGTACAAGGGAGGAGCGAAAACCTGCAGGCACTCGGCCCTCTGTGTAGTTTGGCTCATGTGCTTTAGATCTCTACAGCCCCATCACTGCTATCCCATATCCCCTAATCCCTAATCCCTAATCCCCATACCCTATCCCCTATTCCCTAACCTCTGTATGATTGCTGAAGCTCACCCAGTCATTCCACAGTATAAAGAGGTAGAGTATTGTGCTAATAGTGGAGGCAAAAGGTACTGCAATGTCAGCAGCAGCCTCAATCTATGAATCATGTCTAGCACTTTACAGTAGGTGGTGGGAGTCAGTTCATCCATAAATGATAGCATCCTCAGAGGACTGGCCTATTGACTACTCATGAGGTTCAGTAATGTCAGTCTATTGGAGAGACTCACCAGACCACTGCAGGCTATATATCTGGAGATGTTTCCCACCCAAACCATTAATATACAACATCTACTGTATATCAGATCTGGAAACTCATTCACACTCAACATAGTTAAACATAGTGTCATGGCTGTCAATGTACTGGACCATTAGGTCTTCTAATGGTTTGGTCTGGAGGAGAGCGTGTTCAAGACATTTGATTTAAAACCTTACTTTGATCATTCTCTGTCATCTCAGCCTGTGTTCGGGTGTATGATTATGTCTACTTGTGGTGAACAATGGGTCAGTCTGTTCTACTAATCATTTAGAAAAGAGCTATATAGTAGACTACCGAGAGGTTTTGAAGACTAAGTGGAGATTTGCCAAATGCTCTGTTGAAAGGACGCCCCACACCTTCACACGTTTAGGCCCTCCATGACTAGGAGGTCAATCCCTAAATTGCATCGTGCTAATCACCCCCCACAGACAGCACTCATGCAACAGTAGCATGTTGGATAACTCTCCAAACCTGGCACTAATGTGCTGTATGACAGCACAGCAAACATGTCATCAGCGGGCTACTTACAATTACAGGGGAATCCTATTAAGTTCTACAGTGCATTTCAATGATTCTTTTAACAGATGATCCTCTCTAACATAACCAACTTACACCTTCCACCACAGATGCGTTGCAAACAAATAATTATGTGTATACTGGCAGCAAGAAAGTACATGATCAAATCTGTAGATTAACTTGTTCATGTCCATACCAAGGATTTAAACAGGTTACTGATATAAGCCAACATCTAAAGTGAAACAACAGGAACCAACCTATGGGAAAGTATGTGAACTGTACTCACAAGGTTCAGGCTCGTCACAGTAAAGCCTGTGTCGTCATGACGCTGCCTCAGAATAGCCATGAGGCCCTGGATTTCACACGTCATCCAATCCAATATGATGTCACATAATTCCTTCTCTGTTGGTAATGGACCGCACCAAGAGCACATCTCATCCCAGCAACTGCCATAGGCACAAAAGTGGGGAGAGTCCAGCTGATGAGTTATCTACTGTCTGGTGGTGTGGTCTCAGCTGGGTTAGGGGAAAGAGGCACAGCCCAACAGAGCAGCCCACTACACTGTTAGGCAGTCAGTCAGACAGGGTTGACCTGGGTCATGTAGCATCCCACTGGGCGACCTGGTGGCTCCATTCTGACACAGAGCATGAGACTCACCCGCCCAGTCATCCAGACAGAGAGGAGTGGCACTGGGGTTCTGAAGGAGAGGACGACAACCTCACATCCCCCCTTTTCATAATTCAAGAAAGAGTCCCCTGTGGTTAGTCTGCCATGTTTTGGGAATGAGCCCTACTGTAGTGACTCAATATTAAATGTTTCAAATCTAAAGAATATCATAGTTTCCCTGATAATTTCTTCATATTAAATCATGGATTATAAAAGCATCACAATGTGACGAAACTGCAATTCATAAGCAAACACAATGAGGAGATAGTAAATGCCCGATTGAGGCTTTTTTCTGTCAATACACAATGTATTCTTAATGAGAAAACCACTCAGCATTTGACCCTTGGTGACCTTTACAGTAGCACGTCAAGTCCTGTCTGGATCAAACTCTTGATTCTTTTTCCCACCTCTTTTTTTTTTCAGGAAAATACAATTCCTAACTCCTTATGTATTTGTATCATTTGAATGACAGGATAGGAGCAGCGAGACAGAGTAGTGGAGGGAGAATAAACAACTAGGACTTATGCGGGGATCAACCGGGATCCCCGCTGCAGGGGGGAGTATATGGTTCTGGTGTTTCCGAAGGTTTAGCTTATTAGGATCCCCATTAGCTACTCTTCCTGCGGTCCACATAAAACATACAAATACATGACAAAGTACAGAGCAGTAATAGACCATAACAACATAAATTACATTAAATCCCCCCCCCAAAATGTACAAAATAAAAAGATATATAGGAATGACTCCAGGAGACAAAAAAATACTATTTACACACTATTCACATATGCTGTACATATTCTTATATACAGTACAGTTAAATTATATCTTTAGAAAGACGAGAGGTGTTTCCCACTCGACCAGATTCCACAAACTGATCCACAAACTGTTGATTCTAACCAGAGATGAAGCTAATCATATTTTAATTTGAATCACATAAAGCATGAGGACTGTATGGACGTAATCTATCAGCCGTCACAAATGCACTGATCTTTAAATGTCTATCTGTAGTGTACACAGTGTACACTTCTATTTATAGCCTCTAAGTGGGTTAATCCTTGTTACGTAACATTTACAACTTGGAAGGAAGACATTTAAATGGGACTCTCCCTTACACCATGCTGCCTCCTCAGAGCATGTTGTCATATCAACCTATGTCAACGTTTTCGCATTGCGTACTGGACTGGTACCCTAGAGGCAAGCAAACCAGCTACACTTTGAAATACAACCAGAAATGGCAAGTTTCTATCTGTAGATTTTTTGTATTTCAAGACATTTTTTGTCAGAGTGTGACAATCTATATTTGTGGACATTTCGGTAATACTCGACTTGAAGACCTAATGTTTTAAATGATTTGCTATTAGCATGTATAAAGGAAGAGGTTAAAATATATAATTTTGTCAAGACCTAGTAGGTCACTGACTGGCATCATCCTTCATGCAACAGTTCTGCCATATCAGCATAAACCTCCAGCCACTGTCCCACATCATGCATTATAAACCAACTCAATGCCATGTCTGTGAGCCAACATCATGTTACACAAACGCTCCATCAAATCTTCAGATCTGCCAACACCATCCACACAAACAAACACACGGCTAGGGGTTACCACCTTGCATTTTGTAACAAGGGACTGTAGATAAATAAACTTACACTAAATATTAAGCTTGCACTGAATGTGGTGCAACGCATCAAATGCATGCATTCATTTTGAAATTGCATGCAGTCTTTGCTAATAACACAAAACCAAGCACGTATGAATTACTTCAAATTCCACATATCCTGGAAATCCCTTTAGTGCTTTGATTGAGACAAGCCATATGTTCATTCAGTGCACTGTGGAGGGCTATATGGGAGGGACTGAGGATATGTGTATATGTTTACAGTGAGGACAGTCCAAGGGGAGAGAGGGGTGCCTACATGAGTAGTTTAATGGCGCTAAGCCCCCTGCATTCCTGACAGGCACAGTTCTGCTTCAGTGAGTTGGCGACCCTGACCCGAGTGCGATTAGGAGATCATTAGTGGCGGGGAGTAACAGACACACTGTCTCTGTGCCAGACTGTAGGGGTGGGCTGTTAGCATTGTGTGGAAGGCAGGCGTGGAGAACACACTGAGAGACGAGCTTGGCTGGGGGCTTTTAGTGCCCTGCGGCTGTTCAGGTTGAGAGGAGGACCCCCTGGCAGAGCTGGGAGTCTTCAGGCTCCACCAGCAGCCATCATGGAAACATTCCCCTCTTGTCACATTCTTGGACGGGCACAGCCTACGGGCTGAGCTGGGTCGGCGGCACACATTGCTTTAGTGGCGTTCCAGAATAGGCGGTGTTAAAAGGGGCCTTTTCACTGTCTCTCATCCATTGGTGTTTTTATCGCACCATGGGGATTAAGATTCTGTTTCCTGTGGATCTGGTTCAGGTTGGGTGGAGGACATGTCCCAGAACGTTTCCCAACCCCCCTTCTGTTTCGTGATCTAATGCTTACAGGCACCAAAGACAATAAACTGTCTAAAAAAGGACACACCTGGGCAGAAACTGCAGGTACGATATTCTGATCTCATCTGCCATTAGTCAAATCCCACAGTTAAGATAAATGAGCATTCCACTGTGTGTAGAGGATTTTCATTTCTTTAATGAGAACTGTGAAGCAGGAGAGTGGTGCTTGTTCACCTTTAAATCTCTCTCTTTTTTTTTTTTACCCCGTATCAACTCTAACACTATTCAGATGTCAGGCATTCACTGACAAATTGTATCTGTATTTAGAACTGAAAACAGATATCTCTGTTAGGAAAAAAGTATGAAAATGTATGCACTCACTACTGTAAGTTGCTCTGTATAAGAGCGTCTGCTAAATTAATAAAATGTCAATGTAAAATCTCTATTGAGTCACAAGTGTAAAAGTAATTTCAGTAGCACTTCCGACAAAACAGAAGGATGTTGTCTAACGAAGGGAATATATAGCCTTCGTAAAATCCAAGATTAATGTGTGATAATTGTTCCCAGTGTGTGGCATGAGCTTTTTTTATCTTCACAAACCCATGAGGTAGAGATTAAGTCAGGCAGCCAGACATGATGTACAGTTATTCAAATAGTAAACTTGAGTAAAAGGGTAAAGTGAGTCTAACACAGTGGGGGCATTGTCCACTTCTCTTAGGCAACTGACAGGCAATCAGATGAATGATATCAAGTGGTCTGTTCCAATCCACATTCTGATTAAAGCAACAAAGTACGTGGTTGGGAGTCACATGATAAAGTCACTTGAATGAGAGTGCATAAAATAATAAGTAAAAGCAAAGGGAATTTTTCTGCAGAGAAGCTTACTTGTTTTTCCACCATATCCTTGGGTATTTGGGGAAAGGTGATAACATTAGCTGGCATCACAGTTACTCCCTCCCTCGGAATGGATCACAGCGTGCCATGTATACTGAACAAAAATATAAACACAACATTCATTTTCAAAGATGTTACTGAGTTACAGTTCATATGAGGAAATCTGTCAAGTTAAATAAATTCATTAGGCCCCAATCTATGAATTTCACATGACTAGGAATACAGATATGCATCTGTTGGTCACAGATACCTTAAAAAAAATGGGCCTCAGGATCTCGTCACGGTAATTCCGTGCATTCAAATTGCCCATTGATATAACGCAATTGTGTTCGTTGTCCGTAGCTTATGTCTGCCCATACCACAACTCCACCGCCGCCAGAGGGCACTCTGTTGACATCAACAAACAGCTCGCCCACATGACGCCATACACGTGGTCTGCGGTTGTGAGGCCGGTCGGACGTACTGCTAAATTCTCTAAAATGACATTGGAGGCGGCTTGTGGTAAAGAAATGAACATTCAATTCTCAAGGCAACAGCTCTGGTGGACATTCTTACAGTCAGCATGCCAACTGCACGCTCCCTCAAAACTTGAGACATCTGTGGGTTTGTGTTGTGTGACAAAACTGCACATTTTAGAGTGCCATTTTTAACAGATTTGTGTACAAAATTAAAGAGAAATAAGCTTTTTTGGTGTATGGAACATTTCTGGGATCTTTTATTTCAGCTCATGAAACATGGGACCAACATTTCACGTTGCGTTTATATTTTTGTTCAGTGTAGCTATGTTTTCCTTCATCCAATGTGACAGCTATGCTTTCATAGCATATCTGAGACTTGGGTTGTTCGCTGAGGGCTAGCACAAGTTCACACCAGCTGTGCCCCCTTTAACACCCCACCAAGAGCTTCTTTCACCGCGTGGTAGTCTAGACATTCCAGGAAGCACAGCTCCATTCACACAATAACGCCTTTCTTTTTACAAAACAAAAGCTCAACTGATTTGGCTGACAGATGTCAAAACAGAAATGACACAGAACAGAAGAAGAATCGGACAACTACAGTATATAGTCATTCAGCCCATCTGTGCAACTTGAGAGCTGCTGTGGCCTACACAATTAATGCTTGACAGATATACGAATTGGACTGATAAGTGTGAGGAAGATAATGGGAATTCAGAAAAATAGAATGAACATGGACACGCACACCCCCTCCAGACAATATACCAAAGAAAAACCAATTACCAAAATGCACTCAAATTGCAATTGTCTGCAAAAAAAACAAAACACTATTAATAGTCCTTACAACTGGACTCATTGTGAGAAATTGATTTTGGAAGTCCATCTCAATGTTTTATTAATAAATATACAGTGCATTCGGGAAGTATTCAGACCCCTTGACTTTTTCCACATTGTTACTTTACAGCCTTGTTCTAAAATGTATTAAATTGTCCCCCCTCATCAACCTACACAAAAAATTTAAATCTGAAATATCAAATGTACGTAAGTATTCAGACCCTTTACTCAGTACTTTGTTGAAGCACCTTTGGCAGCAATTACGCTGCCAAAGGTGCTACAAGCTTGGCACACCTGTATTTGGGGAGTTTCTCCCATTCTTCTCTGCAGATCCTCTCAAGCTCTCAAGCGTTGCTGCACAGCTATTTACAGGTCTATCCAGAGATGTTCGATCGTGTTCAAGTCCGGGCCACTCAAGGACATTCAGAGACTTGTCCCGAAGCCACTTCTGCGTTGTCTTGGCTGTGAGCTTAGAGTCATTGTCCTTGCTCTGGAGCAGGTTTTCATCAAGGATCTCTGTACTTTGCTCCGTTCATCTTTCTCTTGATCCTGACTAGTCTCCCAGTCCCTGCCACTGAAAAACATCCCCAGAGCACGATGCTGCAACCACGCTTCACTGTAGGGATGGTGCCAGGTTTCCTCAAGACGTGATGCTTGGCATTCAGGCCAAAGAGTTCAATCTTGGTTTCATCAGACCAGAGAATGTTGTTTCTCATGGTCTGAGTGAGTCCTTTATGTGCCTTTTGGCAAATTCCAAGTGGGCTGTCATGTGCCTTTTACTGAGTAGTGGCGTCCGTCTAGCTACTCTACCATAAAGGCCTGATTGGTGGAGTGCTGCAGAGATGGTTGTCCTGCTGGAAGGTTCCCTCATCTCCACAGAGGAACTCTGGAGCTCTGTCAGGGTGACCATCGGGTTCTTGGTCACCTCCCTGACCAAGACCTTTCTCCCCCGATTGCTCAGTTTGGCCGGGTGGCCAGCTCAAGGAAGAGTCTTGGTGGTTCCCAACTTCTTCCATTTAAGAATGATGGAGGCCACTGTTCTTGGGGACCTTCAATGCTGCAGAAAGGTTTTGGTACCCTTCCCCAGTTCTGTGCCTTGACACACTCCTGTCTCTGAGCTTTACGGACAATTCCTTTGACCTCATTGCTTGGTTTTTGCTCTGACATGCACTGTCAACTGTGGGGCCTAATCATGTCCAATCAATTGAATTTACCACAGGTGGACTCCAATCAGGTTCTAAAAACATCTCAAGAATGATCAATGGAAATATACACCCTATAGACCTCAAACTCATCTCTGGATCTTGAAGCCAGTTTCACTGCGTTTTTCATTGTTCCCCTCTAATCAGGAACTGATTTAGACCTGGGACACCAGGTGGGTGTAATTATCAGGTAGAACAGAAAACCAGCAAGCTCCAGACCTCGTAGGGTAAGAGTTGAATACCCCTGCCCTATAGCTTTCACACAGATAACGTGCTTCTGGTGGATGTCTGAGCATCAAGTGTCAGGCATTTAGAGTGAAATTGATGTAGCTTTAGGAATACACTTTAGAAAGGTGCAAATAATGCATTGAAAACAGCCCCCTTAGTCAGCTGCTTTCCAAGCAGCACTGCTGATATAATTTCTATGCCACCAATGTATGAGACATTCCATAAATTTTTTGGGGATGAAACAGATGAGAAATTAGTTTGAGTAAGTGGTTATAATAACAGTGGTGCTGTAATGATTCGATAATAATATAAGGGGTCAGGGATGAGCAACTCCAGCCCTCTGGGACCTTATTGGTGTCACACTTTAGCCCCAGCCGCAGCTAACACACGACTCCAATAATCAACTAACCATGATTTTCAGTTTACAATTAGTTTAAATCAGCGTTGTTTGCTAGGGATGGAGAAAATGTGTGAAAACACTCCGGCCCCACGGACTGGAGTTGCCCATTCCTGCTCTAAGAGATCTAGTTTTTTTTAAACTACTGAAACGTGAGATAACTTCTCTAGACAACATCTGTCTGAAATGTTCTATTATCCTAATCTTTGGGACCCCTATGGCATGCATACTTGACTTAATTTGTTAGCTTTACATCTCCTCTCAACTCAGCAAATTGGTGCATTTGTTTAACAGATTATGCCTTAATGTCGTGTCATGGTTTTTCAAGGTCCAGATAGAAAATTGTGAATTAAATGTCTACCAAAGGCATACTTTCTCAAAGGCTTTTAAATAAAACATTTAAAGAAATATTAGTATAGGCCTCCTTGCCTATATATGTCGACTTATGTTTTGTTGTCAGAAAACAATATATTTTACAATTGAGACTTCTGGCCCTGTGGCGAATGGAATTTACTTTGGATGTCTTACCTTTCACAAAGAAACCTTTGGGTTTATCCTAATGACACAAAGTTAAATAGCCTGAATGTGCCTACAGCTTCTTCACGTTCCCTATAGAATAGACTCTGAGAAGTCTTTCTTTACTGTAGGTAATTTATCTGTGCAATGGAGTACCACAGTATGAGTCATAATACCCATAACACCTAGTGATCAAACAAGGAACTGGTTCCAATTGTTTTTCCACCATTCATTTTTCCCATAGGGGATTTTAGAAACACTTAAAATAAGGGCTGTTTCGTATAGACTTACCCTGGCTTGACGTTTTGATAACCGTGTAAATCTCTGAAGGACAAGATGACTTTTAGCAATATATTCGCCTGTACTTACGCCCCCAAAATGTAACGCTAATTAGCTGCTAAAGTGGCTGTCATAAAGAACTACAAATGCCATGGTGACACATTGGTGCGGCTGGCTTCCGGGTTAAGCGAGCAGCATGTCAAGAAGCAGTGCAGCTTGGTGGGGTCGTGTTTCGCCTCTCGACCTTCGCCTCTCGCGAGTCCGTACGGGAGTTGCAGTGATGGGACAAGACTTTAACTACTAATTGGATACCATGAAATTGGGGAGAAAAAGGGGTAAAAAGTATCAACTAATATATTTTTTTAAATGATAAGAATCTCTTTATTAACTAATGTTAGCTAAATGTAGCAAAATGTCTTTAAAATGGAAAATTCTTTGAACAATACCTGTTAGCAAAGGTGTCAGCTAGAGATGATGTGCAGGAGCTTGCAGGGATTTGTAGTTTTGCATGATGTCTACTATGACGCTAATTATAATTTTCGAGTCAGAGTAAATAGAGCTGAATATATTGATAAGTCACCTTGTCTGAGAGAGATTTACATGATTATCAAAAAGTCACACCAGGGTAAGTCTACAGGAAACAAGCTCTAAAGAGAGCATGTTTAAAACATGAGAAAATGGACACGAAAAGGACCTTCTGATGTTGCCCATCCATGAGCCTATAATTTGGGCTAACTGATATTAGTCATATATTAATAGGTACATAGGGAACATATTCCAGTTTTAGACTGAATATCATATCATTCATCCTACATGCCCTTGTATAGTCCTCTGTTTTGGTTACTGTGATGTGCTTACATTTCTTTTATTTAAATACCAGATTGTTTCACGCTGCGCTATCCATGCAGTAAGCTGGCAGCTTCGCAAGGCTAATTTTATTTAGTCAAATGCAAAATGAAAATGTCAAAATTTTCCAAACACACATTGTATGAAAGACTGTAAACATGAAATGAAAACAAAACTCAAAGACAAATTCAAGAGGAATGTGTTTATTACATGCCAGACAATCATCTCCTATATGCGTCACTTTTATGTATGATAGTCTTCACCATTCGCCATCAACATCTCAACAGGTAGCCCATGGAAAGTGTTTTTTAATCAACTTCTTAAAGCTTCGATTGGAATATTATGTTGGAACACTAAAGTAGGCCTACCTGCATTTTTTAAAATGCAGACAGCTGACAATTCTCATTCCACTGAGTCACCAAACTCATTGGAGTCTTTCAACGGACATAGACATGACCTGGAAAGTTCAAGTATGTGACAAACAATAGGGCAATTACAGTGATTTTACATGAGTTTGCATTTAATTTATTGTAGACTAGACTGAACTGGAAAATGATACAGTACGTATTTGTTTCCATAAAATAGTAGACGGTATAATACATACATCACAATGAGGTTAGCATCAGGAATCATTATAGTGTATCAAAGTGATGCTTCTAATACAGAAGATAATGAGGCAAAACATGAGTATGTATTGCCCAATTATGTATTGTCCCTTCATTAGGTCACTTTTTCTACCTAAACATATCACTCCCATCTTGTGATGGCCATCAACCAAGGGAATAACTGTTACTGAATCAAATATTGAAGTTCTAAGAGCACGAAAGTGAATTCATGGTTTAATGCACACATTCATGGTACAAAAGCAATAGAGCTCTTCCACAATTCTCAAACAGAATAACTTTTAATTTGAACTGGCATACAAAGAAAGAACACAGGCCTACTGTTAATTTCCAACTCATTAGCTTTCCGAAGAATAATACAAAAAATATACAAAGATAGAAAATCAACCTATGGTCAGAATGGATGTCCTGGTTCCATCAAAAATAAATACCATAATATTTTCTCTCTAATATCCCACTCATGTTCTAAACATCAGGGTCTGTACTGGCTGTACTGTGATGGGACAGGGATGCTTCCAAATCGCTGTGGCGCTGCACCTAAGGCAGTTCTGAAACCTTGTGACGAAGGCATCCCTGCACCCATTCCCAGGTTCATCCCTATCCCCATCCCCATCCCAATCCCCGGCCGGACTAGGTCCTGGTTGGGCATGCTGGTGTAGGGGGTGGCTCCGTAGCTGAGGCCCATGCCGTAAGACCTGTGAGGCTGGGTGTTGGGGAGCACCACAGGGTGGACATGCCTCCCAGGGGTGTTGAAGGAGAACTCTGGCGGCGGGCTGCTGGGTTTAAACGGGGTGGAGGTGAGATGATTAATGTCCTCCGAGGGTTTGGGGGGAGGGGGAACGAAGCTGGACAGAACCCCGTAGTCAGAGGGTCTGAGTGTGCCGGCTGGGAGCGCCTCGGCCACGAGGGAAGGCCGGATCCAGTCATCCTTGAAAATCTGAACCGTCAGCGTGGACACGAGGGGGAAGAGGCGGTTGGTCACATGGGCCAGCACCATCTGCTCGTTGGCATCCCGGCGTATTCGGACGTGGACGGAGCCAGCCTGTACACAAAGCCGGTGGAGGAGACAAGGAGTTAAAGAGACAGTCTTTGTTTACTCTACGTCCTCCCTCCAGTTCTCTACCTCCCTCCAGTTTGCTCTCTACCTCCCTCCAGTTCGCTCTATCCCTCCATACAGTTCGCTCAATCCCTCTCTCTAGTTCGCTCCCCTCACTCGAGTTCGCTCTCTGCCTCCCTCCCTCGAGTTCGCTCTCTGCCTCCTTCCCTCGAGTTCCCTCTCTGCCTGCCTCCCTCGAGTTCCCTCTCTGCCTGCCTCCCTCCCTCGAGTTCATTCTCTGCCTCCTTCCCTCCCTCCAGTTCGCCATCTCAATCTCTCTGCCTCCTTCCCTCCAGTTCGCCATCTCGCACGCTCTCTGCCACCTTCCCTCCAGTTCGCCATCTCGCACACTCTCTGCCTCCCTCCCTCCAGTTCGCCATCTCGCACACTCTCTGCCTCCCTCCCTCCAGTTCGCCATCTTGCTCGCTCTCTGCCTCCCTCCCTCCAGTTCGCCATCTCGCACACTCTCTGCCTCCCTCCCTCCAGTTCGCCATCTTGCTCGCTCTCTGCCTCCCTCCCTCCAGTTCGCCATCTCGCACACTCTCTGCCTCCCTCCCTCCAGTTCGCCATCTCGCTCGCTCTCTGCCTCCCTCCTTCCAGTTCACCATCTTGCTCGCTCTCTGCCTCCCTCCCTCCAGTTCGCCATCTCGCACGCTCTGCCTCCCTCCCTCCAGTTCACCATCTTGCTCGCTCTTTGCCTCCCTCCCTCCAGTTCACCATCTCGCACGCTCTGCCTCCCTCCCTCCAGTTCACCATCTTGCTCGCTCTCTGCCTCCCTCCCTCCAGTTCACCATCTCGCACGCTCTGCCTCCCTCCCTCCAGTTTGCCATCTCGCACACTCTCTGCCTCCTTCCCTCCAGTTCGCCATCTCGCACGCTCTGCCTCCCTCCCTCCAGTTCGCCATCTCGCACACACTCTGCCTCCCTCCTTCCAGTTCACCATCTTGCTCGCTCTCTGCCTCCCTCCCTCCAGTTCGCAATCTCGCTCGCTTCCTCCCTCCAGTTCGCCATCTCGCTCGCTCCCTCCCTCCCTCCCTTCCACTTCACCCTCTCCCTCCCTCTAGTTCGTTCCCTCCCACCCAACAGTTCTCTACTTCCCTCCCTCCCACCAAATCTCTCCCTCCCTCCAGTTCACCCCCTCCCTCCAGCTCTCTCGCTCCCCCCTCCAGTTCTCTGCCTCCCTCCCTCCAGTTCTCTGCCTCCCTCCCTCCAGTTTGCCATCTCGCTCGCTCCCTCTCTCCAGTTCGCCATCTCGCTCGCTCCATCCCTCCAGCTCTCTCGCTCCCTCCCTCCAGTTCTCTGCCTCCCTCCTTCCCTCCAGTTCACTCCATTCCAGTTCGCTCCCTCCCTTCCACTTCACACCCCCCTCCCTCCAGTTTGTTCCCTCACACCCAACAGTTCTCTACCTCCCTCCCTCCCTCCCACCCACCAAATCTCTCCCTCCATCCCTCCAGTTCGCCCCCGTTCCCTCCCTCCAGTTCACCCCCTCGCACTAGTTCGCTCCCTCCCTCCCACAAGATCTCTCGCTCCCTCCAGTTCTCTAGCTCCCTCCCCCTAGTTCTCTCTCTCTCTCCCTCCCACAAGTTCTCTCCCTCCCTCCCCAGCTCCCTCCAGCTCACTCTTTCCGTCCCTCCCTCCCAACAGTTCGCTACATTCCTCCCTCCCACAGGTTCGCTACACTCCTCCCTCCCACCGGTTCGCTACATTCCTCCCTCCCACCGGTTCGCTACATTCCTCCCTCCCACCGGTTCGCTACATTCCTCCCTCCCACCGGTTCGCTACATCCCTCCCTCCCCACCGGTTCGCTACATCCCTCCCTCCCCACCGGTTCGCTACATCCCTCCCTCCCCACCGGTTCGCTACATCCCTCCCTCCCCACCGGTTCGCTACATCCCTCCCTCCCCACCGGTTCCCTACATTCCTCCCTCCCACCGGTTCGCTACATTCCTCCCTCCCTCCAGTTCTCTGCCTCCCTCCCTCCAGTTCCCTCCCTCCCTCCCTCCCACCCAGTTCCCTCTCTCCAGTACCCTCCCTCGCTCTAGTTCGCTCCCTCGCTCCCACAATTTCTCTCGCTCCCTCCCTCCAGTTCTGCCTCCCTCCCTCCTGCCATCTCTCCAGTTCACTCCATCCCTCCCGCCCAGTTCCCTCCCTCTAGTTCCTTCCCTTCCCCTCCAGTTCCCTCCCTCCCTCCCACCTCTCCAGTTCCCTCTCCATCCTTCCCTAAAGTTCTCTCCCTTCCCCCGTCCCTTCCTTCAGTTCGCTGCCTCGCTCCCTCCAGTTCGCTGCCTCGCTCCCACCAGTTATTTCCCTCCCTCCAGTTCTCTCGCTCCCTCCAGTTCTCTGCCTCGCTCCCACCAGTTATTTCCCTCCCTCCAGTTCTCTCGCTCCCTCCCACCAGTTTGCTACATCCCCCCCCACCAGTTTGCTACATCCCTCCCTCCCACCAGTTTGTTTTCCCCCCCCCCCCCCACCAGTTTGCTACATCCCTCCCTCCCACCAGTTCGCTGCCCCCCCCACCAGTTTGCTACATTCCCCCCCCCCCCACCAGTTTGCTACATCCCTCCCCCCCACCAGTTCTCTGCCTCCCTCCAGTTCTCTGCCTCCCTCCCTCCAGGTCCTTCCCTCCCTCCCGCCCAGTTCCCTCCCTCCCTCCCGCCCAGTTCCCTCTCTCCCACCCAGTTCCCTCTCTCCATCCCTCCCACCCAGTTTCCTCTCTCCATCCCTCCATGTCCCTCCCTCTCTCTAGTTCGCTCCCTCCCTCCAGTTCTCTGCCTCGCTCCCTCCCTGCCTCCAGTTCTCTGCCTCACTCCCTCCAGTTCACTCCCTCCCTCCCGCCCTCTCTCCAGTTCGCTCCATCCCTCCCGCCTAGTTCCCTCCCTCCCACCAACCCCTCCAGTTCCCTCTATCCATCCCTCCAGTTCGCTGCCTCCCTTCCTCCAGTTCGCTGCCTCCCTTCCTCCAGTTCGCTGCCTCCCTCCCTCCAGTTCGCTGCCTCCCACCAAGGTCCCTCCCTCCCTCCCTCTAGTCCCCTCCCTCTCTCATCCTTCTAGTTTCCTCCCTCTCTCATCCTTCTAGTTTCCTCCCTCTCTCCCTCTCCTTGTCTCCCTCCTGCTCCCTCTAGTTCTCTTGCTCCCTCCCTCCCTCCCTCCCACCCTCCATCATCCCTCACCTCTAGTTGTCTCCCTCCCTCTAGTTCTCTCACTCCCTCCCTCCCTCACCTCTAGTTGTCTCCCTCCCTCTAGTTCTCTCACTCCCTCCCTCCCTCTAGTTCTCTCCCTCTAGTTGTCTCCCTCCCTCTAGTTCTCTCACTCCCTCCCTCCCTCTAGTTCTCTCCCTCTAGTTGTCTCCCTCCCTCCCACTCTACTTCTCTCCCTCCAGTTCTCTGCCTCGCTCCCTCCATCCTTTACTCTAGTACCCTCCCTCCCTCCCTCCAGTTCACTGCCCCCCTCCCTCTAGTTCCCTCCCTCTCTCATCCTTCTAGTTTCCTCCTTCTAGTTTCCTCCCTCCCTCCCTCCCTCCCTCTCCTTGTCTCCATCCTGCTCCCTCTAGTTCTCTCGCTCCCTCCCTCCCTCTAGTTGTCTCTCCCTCTACTTCCCTCCCTCCCTCATCCCTCCCTCCCTCCCTCCCTCATCTCTAGTTGTCTCCCTCCCGCACCCCTAATAGTTGTCTCCCTCCCTCTAGTTCTCTCACTCCCTCCCTCCCTCCAGTTCTCTGCCTCGCTCCCTCCATCCTTTACTCCAGTACCCTCCCTCCCTCCAGTTCACTGCCTCCCTCCCTACAGTTCTCTGCCTCCCGCCAAGGTCCCTCCCTCCCTCTAGTTCCCTCCCTCTCTCATCCTTCTAGTTTCCTCCCCCTCTCATCCTTCTAGTTTCCTCCCTCCCTCTAGTTGTCTCCCTCCTGCTCCCTCTAGTTCTCTCGCTCCCTCCCTCCCTCTAGTTGTCTCTCCCTCCCTCATCCCTCTAGTTCTCTCCCTCCCTCATCCCTCCCTCATCCCTAGTTTTCTCCCTCCCGCACCCCTAATAGTTGTCTCCCTCCCTCTCGCTCCCTCTAGTTGTCTCCCTCCCTCCCACTCTACTTCTCTCCCTCATCCCTCCCTCTAGTTTCCTCCCTCCCTCCATCCATCCATCCCCCTCCCTCCCTCTAGTCGTCTCCCTCCCTCCCTCCAGTTCTCTCCCTCCCTCTACTGGCAGTACCCTAGGGCATACAGTCTGGTGAGAACAGTGTGGCAACTGGGCACTGCAGCAACACCACTGAATAAACTTAGTCCACACAGCAATTAGGAGCACAGCCCTCTCGCTCCCTCTCTCCCTCTAGTTCTCTCGCTCGCTCCCTCCCTCCCTCTAGTTCCCTCGCTCCCTCCTTCCATCCCTCTAGTTCCCTCGCTCCCTCCCTCCCTCTAGTTCCCTCGCTCCCTCCTTCCATCCCTCTAGTTCCCTCGCTCCCTCACTCCCTCTAGTTCCATCCCTCCCGTCATCCCTCTAGTTCCCTACCGCCAGCCATCCCTCTAGTTCCCTACCGCCAGCCATCCCTCTAGTTCCCTACCGCCAGCCATCCCTCTAGTTCCCTACCGCCAGCCATCCCTCTAGTTCCCTCCCACTCTACTGGCAGTACCCTAGGGAATACAGTCTGGCGAGAACAGTGTGGCAACTGGGCACAGCAACAACACTACTGGATAAACTTAGTCCACACAGCAATTAGCACAGCCAAGAAGCTGGCCTTTTTATCTATATGACAGAAGTGATGCTGTTATTGCATAATGTTACCATTATATTACGCTGCTTTTAGGCAGAGTGCAAATATGTGTTATTTCATTGAATGAGATTTAACATAGCAGCAGACCAGACAGAATCTGTATTTAATTCCCTAATTCATTCTTACGTGAAGCAACATTTTTAGAGCCACAGACTGAATAATTCACATCTCAGGCGTTTCAAAAACCAGAATGACTACATTTCTGTCTTTATGCGATATACCATCTGTCTCTATGCAATATACCATCTGTCTTTATGCGATATACCATCTGTCTCTATGCGATACACCATTTCTGTCTTTATGCTATGTACCATTTATGTTCTTATGCTATATACCCTGTATTGAAGTGTGATGTGACTTCTGTCTTTTTGTGTGACTACTCAGTCTTTACAATTGGAATGAAATAACATGGCCTCCTGGAGGCAGGAGACGAGAAGCTCTGTGCTCAGAAATTTCCCCTCACCGACACAGGACTGTTTAATTAAACTGACATCTGACCTTTGATATCCACAGCATGCTTCTTGGACACAAAGGAATACATGGTACTATGCTTGTGTAAGGCAATCTAGTACATGATCATATCACCCTAACCCTATCATTTAGAAATAAGCAATGCATTCCTGTCAGTCAAAAACAAGTTGGAGGCAGTTAAAAGTCTTAAATCAACAGAGAAATTGCAACGCATGAGAAACTTGTCCCCTTTTCATTTGAGTGAGCAAATCCTTGCCAATTGTTCGTAAACAACAAGGGGGCCACTAAACTAAATGAGGGTGAGTGGCGTTCTCTTTGTGTTCCTGGCATCTGGTGGGGGGAGCCGGCAGAGGAAACAGAGCGTGGTGCATAGCACTGGGAGTCTGCTGGGTACAATGAGGACAACCGTGACAAAACCATGATGACGTACCAGAGAGCCAAAGCCAACCGTCCAGAAGTGCTCGTTACGGACCTCCAGGACCCCCTCCAGAGTGGAGACCTGATGGGGGAGAACGTACAGCGTTACACATGTACAGTGGGATAGAGGCCATGAGGGCAGAGACTGACATCTTCCTATCAACGGTTGTAGGGACCAGTTGACCGTGTAACCAGCCCCAGTCAACTGGCATGGTCTGGAAAAACTATAACTAGATCTATTAAGAACATGGATGGGATCCCAATCAGGATAGGATCCCAACAATATGATCCCAAAGGCGGTAGGGAATCATTGCAAGTTGTTGCACACTGTGAAAAACACTTAACAAATATAAAACACAGAGAACAAAATTGGCTACAATGCATGTGGTACATGTAAAATGTTTTGCTGTCTTTAGGCAGTGCAACCAATAGGACGGGCTTGACCTATAGTAATAGAAAAGAGGTCAATGAGGACAACCCTCTGCAAACACATCACTGAGTGTCATTAGGAGTAAAGATGAGAAGTCCCCATTGGCTACCCACTTTGCCTTCCACAACCATAGCGCAACCATAGGGAAAACAGATTTTTCAAAAAGTAATTCTGTTGAGTAAGGCCTTAAAGAGGGCAGTTGAAAGAATAATAAAGTGTAGACCTCCGGCACTGCATGATAAAAGGCTGAGGGACGGAGCTGGAGAAATGTAACCACTCTGAAATTCATAGACAGAGCTATAGATGCAAGCACTGACCATCCATGATATCAAAGTCATAGTTTTAACCATGTTGAGGCTATATAGTGTTTATTTACATTTACTTTGTTTACAAACATTGGAGTAAAACAAGCTAATAATTTGGGTTCTGATAGGGTACGATAGTTGAACTAAGCTCATGAGGTTATATTCAAGAATCAAATGGGTACATATCATTAATTTATACGTTTTTTTTTTTTTTTTATGGATGAAGCAACAGCAGATTGCTCTTTTAATGAGGAAATAACCTGTTTTCTGTAAACTGTTTGATCACTGTGTAAATATCCCTGTATTATGTAAATAGTTTATACAGTGGGGCAAAAAAGTATTTAGTCAGCCACCAATTGTGCAAGTTCTCCCACTTAAAAAGATGAGAGAGGCCTGTAATTGTCATCAGAGGTACACTTCAACTATGACAGACAAAATGAGAAAAAAAATCCAGAAAATCACATTGTAGGATTTTTTATGAATTTATTTGCAAATTATGGTGGAAAATAAGTATTTGGTCACCTACAAACAAGCAAGATTTCTGTCTCTCACAGACCTGTAACTTCTTCTTTAAGAGGCTCCTCTGTCCTCCACTCGTTACCTGTATTAATGGCACCTGTTTGAACTTGTTATCAGTATAAAAGACACCTGTCCACAACCTCAAACAGTCACACTCCAAACTCCACTATGGCCAAGACCAAAGAGCTGTCAAAGGACACCAGAAACAAAATTGTAGACCTGCACCAGGCTGGCAAGACTGAATCTGCAATAGGTAAGCAG
Source organism: Salvelinus alpinus (assembly GCF_045679555.1). Classification (NCBI taxonomy): domain Eukaryota; kingdom Metazoa; phylum Chordata; class Actinopteri; order Salmoniformes; family Salmonidae; genus Salvelinus; species Salvelinus alpinus. Next base: position 24,917,904 of record NC_092117.1, read on the forward strand.
CTTGGTTTGAAGAAATCAACTGTGGGAGCAATTATTAGGAAATGGAAGACATACAAGACCACTGATAATCTCCCTCGATCTGGGGCTCCACGCAAGATCTCACCCCATGGGGTCAAAATGATCACAAGAACGGTGAGCAAAAATCCCAGAACCACACGGGGGGACCTAGTGAATGACCTGCAGAGAGCTGGGACCAAAGTAACAAAGCCTACCATCAGTAACACACTACGCCGACAGGGACTCAAATCCTGCAGTGCCAGACGTGTCCCCCTGCTTAAGCCAGTACATGTCCAGGCCCGTCTGAAGTTTGCTAGAGAGCATTTGGATGATCCAGAAGAAGATTGGGAGAATGTCATATGGTCAGATGAAACCAAAATATAACTTTTTGGTAAAAACTCAACTCGTCGTGTTTGGAGGACAAAGAATGCTGAGTTGCATCCAAAGAACACCATACCTACTGTGAAGCATGGGGGTGGAAACATCATGCTTTGGGGCTGTTTTTCTGCAAAGGGACCAGGACGACTGATCCGTGTAAAGGAAAGAATGAATGGGGCCATGTATCGTGAGATTTTGAGTGAAAACCTCCTTCCATCAGCAAGGGCATTGAAGATGAAACGTGGCTGGGTCTTTCAGCATGACAATGATCCCAAACACACCACCCGGGCAACGAAGGAGTGGCTTCGTAAGAAGCATTTCAAGGTCCTGGAGTGGCCTAGCCAGTCTCCAGATCTCAACCCCATAGAAAATCTTTGGAGGGAGTTGAAAGTCCGTGTTGCCCAGCAACAGCCCCAAAACATCACCGCTCTAGAGGAGATCTGCATGGAGGAATGGGCCAAAATACCAGCAAGTGTGTGTGAAAACCTTGTGAAGACTTACAGAAAACGTTTGACCTCTGTCATTGCCAACAAAGGGTATATAACAAAGTATTGAGATAAACTTTTGTTATTGACCAAATACTTATTTTCCACCATAATTTGCAAATAAATTCATAAAAAAATCCTACAATGTGATTTTCTGGATTTTTTCTCTCTCATTTTGTCTGTCATAGTTGAAGTGTACCTATGATGAAAATTATAGGCCTCTCTCATCTTTTTAAGTGGGAGAACTTGCACAATTGGTGGCTGACTAAATACTTTTTTGCCCCACTGTATGTATTATGTATTCTGTCTCACATGTCTTACTATTAACTTGTTATGGCTGCAGGGGGCGTATTGAAAACTGGAAAATATGTGCCAATTTTCAAACGGCCTCTTAATCAATTTTTGCTCTTACAATATGCATATTATTATTACTATTGGATAGAAAACAGTCTCTAGTTTCTAAAACCGTTTTAATTATTTCTCTAAGTGGAACAGAACTATTTTTACAGCCCATTTCCTATCCGGAAGTGAGATTTCCAAAATCGATGTCGCTCTTCAAGACCTTGTCTATAAAAGGGCATGTCACTTAGGACTGTAGAAACACGTCATACGCCTTCCTCTGGGTGTCATGCGGAAGTGAGAGCAGAAATGACTTGATTATCTCGTCCTGGGATTGAACACAACCTCTTGGAGTGAGACTTGCGCACTTATTTTTTTTTTCTGAGCGCGAAGTAGGACCTGGACTCGGCTCCTGGAAAACACTCGTTAAAGGTGAATATGATCTCTGGCTTCGATTTTATTTGATACATGTCACAATATCATCCTAAAGTATGTTTTTTCAATATAGTTTCATTATATTATTGACATTTATTCTGGACTTTAGACGTGATGCGACGCAAGAATTGGTTCAAGAACGAGAGGTTAGCAACGCACGGCCAGTGTGCTTGCTAATTCAAGAGGGAAATCGTTCGTTCTGGATCGAAATAAAGACGTTTCTGAACAAAGGACCCCTTGGAGAACATTCTGATGGAAGATCAACAAAGATAAGGACCCAATTTGGGATGCTTTTTCATATATCTGTCGAACTGTGCTATGCTACCGTTTGACTAGAATCAATGCTGCTGTGTGCTAGCTATTGTAGTAAGCTAATATAACGATATATTGTGTTTTCGCTGTAAAACACTTCAAAAATCGGAAATATTGGCTCTATTCACAAGATCTTTGTCTTTCTTTAGCTATCCACCATATATTGTTCTGAAATGTTTTATGATGTGTAATTAGTAGTTGACGTTGGTGTCTGTATTTTCTCTGGCTACTCCCGTGCGATTTCTGACTGTAGCTATGATGGTAGCAGTAATGTAAAACTGATTTATAGCTAAAATATGCACATTTTTTGAACAAAACATAGATTTATTGTGTAACATGTTATAGGACTGTCATCTGAGGTAGTTTTTTCTAGGTTATTTAGGTTGGTTCTAGGTTAGTTAGGTTGGCTTGTGCATGCTACTTGCATCCTACTTGTGCTGTGAAAAATGTCTGTCCTCCTTTTTTATTTGGTGGTGAGCTAACATAAATATATGTGGTGTTTTCTCTGTAAAACATTAAAAAAATCGGACATGTTGGCTGGATTGACAAGATGTTTATCTTTCAAATGCTGTATTGGACTTGTTAATGTGTGAAAGTTAAATATGAAAAAAAAAATAGATTTTGAATTTCGCACCCTGTACTTGAGCTGGATGTTGTCATAGGTGTACCGGCGACGGGCTGCAGCCATAACAGGTTAACCCACTTAGACTTGTAGACAGAGTGATACATGCAAGGACTGACCATCCTTGTGATTAAAATGACAATTTATGTTGTATTCCCACACATCTGTAAATGAAAGCAGATGTTACTCAACCCATATCTGAGTGTTCTAAGTCTTACCTCTCTGAGCAATTTGTCAAGCTGACCAATGACATGAGATGGAGTGGTCTAAAGAGGAGAGCACAACGCAAACAGATTTGAGTCACATCAAAACACAGCACACAGTCCAATAAGTCAATAAGTTACTGAGTTAAGTTCCATCAAAGAACATACTCTCTTACAACAAACAGTGCGAGCCAAACAGAATTTGGACCGAACATATCTCACAATCATTCCAAGAGATAAGTGTTGAGTTACAGTACGGTTGTCTGATCCACGTCACGTCCTAAAGAGAATTCAACGATCCAGTCCAGTTTAGATTGTGGACCTGTTTGGATAGCCTACCTGAAGGAGCACCTTCCCGCTATACACGCTCATAGGATACATGGTGCCAAAGATCATGAGGCCGATGGCCACCGCCGAGGCCGTGTCCACAGCATTGTAATTACTGCAGTCAGAGAGAGAGAGCATCAGGTACTTCATAATACTGGTAAGTTATAAAGTTAGGAGCACAGACACTATTTGCAGTGCCTTCAGAAAGTATTTATCCTCCTTAACTTATTCCACATGTTGTTTTTTCTCACCCATCTACACACAATACCCCTATAATGACAAAGTGGAACATATTTTTAGAAATTTGTTCAAATGTATTGAAAATGAAACACAGAAATATCTAATTTACACAAGTATTCACACCTCTGAGTCAATACATGTTAGAATCACCTTTGGCAGTGATTACAGCTGTGAGTAAGAGCTTTGCACACCTGGATGGACAATATATGCACATTCTGTCAAATTGGTGGTTGATCATTGGTAGTCAGCCATTTTCAAGTCTTGCCATAGATTTTCAAGATGATTTAAGTCAAAACTGTAACTAGGCCACTCAGGAACATTCAATGTCGTCTTGGTAAGCAACTGCAGTATTTGGTCTTGTGTTTAAGGCTATTGTCCTGGTGAAAGGTGAATTTGTCTCCTGTTAGAAAGTGTCTGTTAGAAAGCAGACTGAACCAGGTTTTCCTCTAGGATTTTGCCTGTGCTTAGCTCTATTCTGTTTCTTTGTGTCCTAAAAAATCCCTTGTTTTTGCAGATGACAAGTATACCCATAACATGATGCAGCCACCACTGTGCTTGAAAATATGAAGAGTGGTACTCAGTGATGTGTTGGCTTTACCCCAAACATAATACTTTGTATTCAGGACATAAATGTAATTTCTTTGCCACATTATTTTCAGTTTTACTTTAGTGCCTTATTGCAAACAGGATGCATATTTTGGAATATTTTTATTCTACAAAGTCTTCCTTTTCACTGTCATTTAGGTTAGTTTTGTGGAGTAACTACAATGTTGTTGATCCATCCTCAGTTCTCCCATCACAGCTATTAAACTCTGTTTTATAGTCACCTTTGGCCTCATGGTGAAATCCCTGAGCGGTGTCCTTCCTCTCTGGCAACTGAGTTAGGAAGGATGCCTGTATCTTTGTAATCCAAACTATAATTAATAACTTTAACATGCTCAAAGGGATATTCAATGTCTGCTTTTTGATTTTTTTTAACCCATCTACCAATAGGTGGTGTTTTTTGAGAGGCATTGGAAAACCTCCCTGGTCGTTGTGGTTGAATCGGTGTTTGAAATTCACTGATTGACTGAGCGACCTTACAGTTAATTGAATATGTGGGGTACAGAGAACCAAAAATTGTTAAACACAGAGTGAGTCCATGCAATTTATTGTGACTTGTTAAGCACATTTTTACTCCTGAACTTATTTACAGTAGACTTGCCATAACAAAGGGGTTGACTCAAGACATTTCAGCTTTTCATTTTGATTTCATTTGTCAACATTTTTAAAAACACTGACATTAAGGGGTATAGGCCAGTGACACAAAATTTCAATCAATTTTAAAATTGAAGCTGTAGTAACATGACAAAATGTGGAAAAAGTCCAGGGGTGTGAATACTTTCTGAAGGCACTGCATGTCAGGAGTTTTCATGGAGGTTGATAACAGGAGGTCACACACACAGCAGGCAGACAAAGGCTTTGTGAGAACGCATTATTCAGAGTACACATTCTTCCTCATACCCAGTCTCGATTTATAACTTCCCCCAAATCCACTAACTAATGTCATTACACCATTACACTGTGTCGGAGGGGTGGACTTACTTGATCTCAATGAGCATGTAGGTGACGCTGAGTGAGAGAGCTCCGGCCACGTTGATTAAGACAAATGGATTCATTCGAGGCAGGAGGACACTGCTGAGGCCAGGGATAATCCCACACAAACTGAAAACATACAAAATAAGATTACTATACAAAGCCAGTCAACCCTTCAGTTTTGCTCCAAACGCATAAAAAGTGTCTAAACTGGTTAGAGTTACTTTGACAACACATATTACTAAAGGGTAACTGAAGAAATCACAAACATTCCAGGACAGGGAGCACCTGTAATATACATATCCATCTTAAAAGTGAAAACATTAATATTGCTGAGACTACGTGATTGTAATCTTCCAAAAATGTGTCATATACATTCAGCACTCACATCCAGCACTCACATTTATCCAGTGTGACATCCAGCACTCACATCTATCCAGTGTGACATCCAGCACTCACATTTATCCAGTGTGACATCCAGCACTCACATCTATCCAGTGTGACATCCAGCACTCACATTTATCCAGTGTGACATCCAGCACTCACATTTATCCAGTGTGACATCCAGCACTCACATTTATCCAGTGTGACATCCAGCACTCACATCTATCCAGTGTGACATCCAGCACTCACATTTATCCAGTGTGACATCCAGCACTCACATCTATCCAGTGTGACATCCAGCACTCACATTTATCCAGTGTGACATCCAGCACTCACATTTATCCAGTGTGACATCCAGCACTCACATTTATCCAGTGTGACATCCAGCACTCACATTTATCCAGTGTGACATCCAGCACTCACATTTAGCCCCGTTTTCTATTTGAAGTGATGTACACAGGTTTTGGCATAGCATTTTTTTTTTTATAAGTCCTGATTAGTTAAATACTGAGAAGATACATTTTTATATATATTCTTGGGACCCAACTCGTCAATGTATTATTATACAGACAGATGGCTGCATTCGTTCTGTGTTTTTGAATCAGATATGACATTTTCTGTTTGGAATGTGCTGCACTGTGTTCATAAATGACCAATTTCTGATCTAATTCAAATGGCTTGCTTTCATAATGCCATTGTCATATAAATGGGCATTAAACATTCATGTGTGTTGCTTTTCAGCATGCGACTGAAATAAATACATTGCTCTCATTCCCCCCCCCCAAAACTGATCCCTATAGTGAATGGAACCCCCTCTTCTTACAGCTGTGTTGAGATGAGACAGTGCACATGGTTTACAGATCAGTCATGTGTAATTATTCAGAAATGTTAATTCAGTGCATTAGGAGGTGTAGCCTGTCGGAGTAGGCGTGATTATATGATAGGAAGTGACGTCCTGCTCAGACAGAGGGGTGCTGTGTCTGACCGCAGAGTGTCTGAGACCATACATCATACTCATCAGCATCAGTATCAGTAGAGGGCAACGAGTTAATTCCCATTTAGCCAGCACGACGCCTGCCACTCCCATTTAGCCAGCGCGACGCCCGCCACTCCCATTTAGCCAGCGCGACGCCCGCCACTCCCATTTAGCCAGCGCGACGTCGAGCACTCCCATTTAGCCAGCGCGACGCCCGCCACTCCCATTTAGCCAGCGCGACGTCGAGCACTCCCATTTAGCCAGCGCGACGTCGAGCACTCCCATTTAGCCAGCGTGACGTCGAGCACTCCCATTTAGCCAGCGTGACGTCGAGCACTCCCATTTATCCCCGTTTTCTATTTGAAGCGATGTACACAGGGTTTGGCATATCATTATTTGGAATAGATCATGATTAGATAAATACTGAGAAGATTAATTATATATACTGTGTTTAAACTGCATCACTGTCCAACGTCAACCTCATAGAAGACATGCAAGGATACTAGTCCTCTGATGTCCAACAAGGACACACTAAACAATAGGCATCATTTTTTAAAGAAAATGCATTAACATAAAGAAGCTTGACCTCCGGTCACTCAATTTGAAGCCAACATTTTTTTGGGGGGGTAATGGGTGAGCGGGAAGCAGGATTTACAATCCCAATAATCTCTTTATCTCCCCGCTGCAATTATATAATTTGAGTACTTGGGAAACGGTTGTGTGATTCCCTGGCCGCCTGTCTGCACAGTCTGTGCGGACGGCACTGCCTAGAGAGAGAGTAGGAAGGAAAGAGAGAGAGAACACTGTGTGGATAGAGGGAGCTTTGTTCCAGAGTTTGTTTAATCCTACCCACTGGAGACAGAAATTGTGGGATTATGGTGAGACAAACAAACACTTGATATGATGTATGTTGACTATAAATACAGACTAAACGGAGTTGCCCAAATAATAGTACACCATGGACTAGCTCCAAGGGTTATATAATGTCTACCCACCAAACACCAGAAAGGGTAGTGTGGTCCACAGACATGCATGACACAATTACGGCAGATAATAAAACGATGAGTAAAAGTCATCCGGGACATCCTGTTCACTGTGCCTTCTACTCAGATCAATCAGAACTTTACTCTGTTGTATATAATAGGTGCTGTTTCCCTAGGTAATCTGAAGTGGGTAGGATTCAGATGAGGCTGGTGGGAGAAGCTATAAGAGGACAGTCTCATTGTAAATGGCTGGAATGGGTGATTGATTCTATTCCAGCCACTATAATGAGCCCACCCTCCTATAGCTCCTCCACCAGCCTCCTCTGGTGGGGTTGTATGTGTATTTCTCTATTCAGGAGGGAATGTGTCAGAAAGCAACTTCATCATATTTGGGGTTTTATAAATTGATTGAGACTTCAGTCATGGCCAACTGCACAGTCACAGAATCAATCTTACTTAGGCCTAGTTGTGTTTCATAGAGTGCTACTGGTCTATTCTATGGGATCATGTATGTTTGTAAACATTCTCAGGTTATTATAGCCATGAGGGAACGCCTGCATAAGAAAAGCTAAATATAGCCGGCCCTGCAATGAGGTAGCGGCTTGTTTCACCTGACCTAAAGCAGCTCATTCACATATCCCATTAGGAGGTTGGGGGAGGGGGGGTGTTCTTTTTCAAATGAGTCCTCCTACTCTAAACATGACTCAGCCTTTTGGGATTTTCCACTTCCTGAGTGGGCAGGTTCCATACCGGGGCACCAGCAGAGACCGTAAAAGGTGCAAGATGATCTCAACACTGGACTGAAACAAAACCCACCAACATTCACTATTTAGACAAAACAAGTGAGGCGATTCATCATCCTGGAAGATAGTGTATGAGGGGTGGAGAGGAGTTTCACTGCACAGAGTCTCCAGAGGTGACGGCCAGGAGCAGGAAGTGGCTGAACTGAGAACATCCAGCAGGTCTTAACCTCAGGGTGAGGGCGCACAGCACAATATGGTGGAGGTGAAAGGGAAGATAAGAGTTTCACCTCTGACCTCTACAGGTAGGTTTGGCCTGAGGGTGTAATTTTAATCCATGGGAAATGACATGACACCAGCCCTTGCTTCTCATACCTTACAAACATCTCAAGGAGCTCAATCAATTAAGCCAATATTTTTCCCTGACAAAGACTAACGTTTTGCTGAACATACTACACCCCATGTTGTGTATATTTCATTTATCCTTTAACCTCAGTTTAACTGGGACAGACTGCTAGTTACATTACACACACACTGTGGTGCATCCATCTCCTGAGGGATTCTTGGGAGGGAAACTGTCCACTTGTGGACTAAAGGGAAAAACAAGGAGGATCGAAACAGCAGGATGACTCACTGAAAGGGGATCTTACCTTCGACTTAGGTCTGCGACATGCTCCTGGAGCCAACTGGTGCTGGCAGCTGTTGGGGGGATGGGGGAGAGAGAGAAGACAGAGACAGACGACAGGGGTAAGAGTTAGACACAGGCGGAGAGCATCACTCTAGCAGCCCTTATCTGCAGTCTGTTCCCATACGTCTTTCTCCACGGCTGCCGTTGTTGCGGCGGTAACAGAAGCCTGAGTGCTATTTGAGCGGAGCGTGTCCTCTGAGCTGTCCACCCCACAGGATGGCTTACCCTCACAGATGACTGACCAGGGGAGGGCACAGATATGCTTTTAGAGCATCCCACCGCCATCTGGGACGTTTAAACACAAATGGCTATAGAGCAAACCTCTCAGTCTATGTCACAGAAATATAGGCTAGTTTACTGTGGTTTAGGCAGACAAGTGAAAGAGACTAGAAACAAGCCTTAGTAGAAAATAACAATGAGCGCACAAGGCGACATCCAGTGATGGCCGAGACCAGCTTAACGTAAATTGAGACAATATAATTTCCCCCTCCCCCAAATACAATCTATACTCTAAAAGACAATTCAGGAAGGAAAATATAGTATGTACACTACATGACCAAAAGTATGTGAAGATCTGCTCGTTGAACATCTCATTCAAAAATCATGGGCATTAATATTTAGTTGGTCCCCCCTTTTCTGCTATAACAGCCTCCACTCTTCTGGGAAGGCTTTCCACTAGATGTTGGAACATTGCTGCGGGGGACTTGCTTCCATTCATCCACAAGAGCATTAGAGAGGTCGGGCACTGATGTGGGGCGATTAGGCCTGGCTCGCAGTCGGCGTTCCAATTCATCCCAAAGGTATTTGATGGGGTTGAGGTCAGGGCTCAGTGCGGGCCAGTCAAGTTCTTCCACACCAACCTCGACAAAACATTTCTGTACGGACCTCGCTTTGTGCACGGGGGCATTGTCATACCCAAACTGTTGCCACAAAGTTGGAAGCACAGAATCGTCTAGAATGTCATTGTATGCTCTAGCGTTAAGATTTCCATTCACAGGAACTAAGGGTCCTAGCCCGAACCATGAAAAACAGCCAAAGACCATTATTCCCCCTCCACCAAACTTTATACTATGCATTGGGGCAGTTAGCGTTCTCCTTGCATCCGCCAAACTCAGATTTGTCCATTGGACTGCCAGATAGTGAAGCGTGATTCATCACTCCAGAGAACGTGTTTCCACTGCTCCAGAGTCCAATGGTGGCGAGTTTTACACCACTCCAGCCAACACTTGGCATTACGCATGATGATCTAGGCTTGTCTGCGGCTGCTCGGCCATGGAAACCCATTTCAAAAAGCTCAAGACAAACAGTTATTGTGCTGACGTTGCTTCCAGTTTTTATGCGCTACACGCTTCAGCGGTCCCGTTCTGTGAGCTTGTGTGGCCTATCACTTCGCGGCTGAGCCGTTGGTGCTCCGAGACGTTTCCACTTCACAATAACAGCACTTACATTAGACCGGGCAGCTCCAGCAGGGCAGAAGTTTGCCGAACTGACTTGTTGGAAAGGTGGCATCCTATGACGGTGCCACGTTGAAAGTCACTGAGCTCTTCAGTACGGGCCATTTCTACTGCCAATGTGTGTTTATGGAGATTGCATGGCGGTGTGCTCGATTTTATATACCTGTCAGCAATGAGTGTGGTTGAAAGAGGCGATTACACAAATTTGAAGGTGTGTCCACTTACTTTTGGCCATGAAGTGTATGTCAACAACTGTTCTATGGATGTGCGTGTGTAGGTGTGTGTGTGTGTATATATATATATATGTGTGTGCGTGTGTTTGTTTGTGTATATGAATGGGAGGGTAAGGGATGGTGAATATGAATGCGTAGGAGGGTGGGTGGATAGGGTATATGTTGGGAGGGAATGAATGAGAATGGATGGATGGGTGTAAGTGTGCCGGAGGTACAGTAAGGAGGGTGGACAAGAATGGGAGGTCGGGACAAGCTTAGGTTGGGTGGGCAAGGATGGGAGGTCGGGACAAGCTTAGCTTGGCAAGGATGGGAGGTCGGGACAAGCTTAGGTTGGGTGGGCAAGAATGGGAGGTCGGGACAAGCTTAGGTTGGGTGGGCAAGGATGGGAGGTCGGGACAAGCTTAGGTTGGCTGGGCAAGGATGGTAGGTCGGGACAAGCTTAGGTTGGCTGGGCAAGGATGGGAGGTCGGGACAAGCTTAGGTTGGGTGGGCAAGAATGGGAGGTCGGGACAAGCTTAGGTTGGGTAGGCAAGAATGGGAGTTTGGGTCAAGCTTAGCTTGGCTGGGCAAGGATGGGAGGTAGGGACAAGCTTAGGTTGGGTGGGCAAGAATGGGAGGTTGGGACAAGCTTAGCTTGGGTGGGCAAGGATGGGAGGTTCGGACACGCTTAGCTTGGCAAGGATGGGAGGTAGGGACATGCTTATTTGGGACAAGGGTGTGTTAGGACAGGAGATTGGGACAAGCTTGGCTTGAGTTGGGTAAAGGGGGGAGAAAATAGGGAGGGGGAGGTGGAGAGGGAGAGGGATGGATTTGGCTTGGGAGAAAGGGAAGGATTAACAATACTACAATGTAATTGTATTTATTATTTTGACTTGCAAACCTGCTGTAAAATGAATAAGAGTTCTGGAAAGATTAAGAGAGGATGTCGAGTCATTACTATTCCTTGTTTCTCATTATAGCTAAGATTCAATGGTGGTTATTGGCGAGAGTGGAGAGGGGCTCTATCTGAAGGGCTGGGACGGGGTGACTGGGAGGGCATCACACACAACTCTGAGGTGTGTGTGGGGCCTCCACTCATCTCACTTCAGTCTCTCGATGGACCGACTCTCCCTAACTAGACCCCACCAACCACTAGAATTTAATTTAATTAATACAAACTGACCACAATACATAAGTGGCAGTCTTTCTCCAATCTACCTACAATGTCATAATCCACAGACGGTTGGTACATTAGGAAAGGAGATGGAGCTTCAAAGTCCTAAAAAGGAAAAGTGCCTCAAAGTACCAAGAAGTACTTTACTTCGTTTTTTGTATGTTTTCAGTTACACGTTTACTCAGCCCACATGAACACACATTCTATGTAATGTATAGAATAACTATGTATTCATAATGACTCTCCCAATTAATGGAATACCCACAGCCCTCATAAAACATTCTAGCAGACATGACCTATTATGTCCTTCAATGACAGACGAAAGCGACAAGGTTAACCCTGATTGTTACCGACTGCTAAATGACTACATTGATATTGTAGTCATTTAGAAGTCACTCTTATCCAGAGAGACTTACAGTTAGTGCATTTATCTTAAGATAGCTTGGTGAGACAACCACATACCACAGGCATAGTAAGTACACTTTTCCGCAATAAAGTAGCTGTCAGCAAAGTGGTGAGTAGGGGGATTATTTAACCCCCTAGAGTCTAATCCCCGTCTAAGCTTCTTTCAGAGCCAGAAGGAGTGGGTGGGGTGGTCAAGTACAAGTGAGGAGGGGGATTATTTACTCTTTGAAAAAGTAGGGTTTCAGGTGTTTTCGGAAGATGGGCAGGGACTCTGCTGTTCTAGTTAACGGGGGAAGCTGGTTCCACCATTGGGGTGCCAGGACAGTGAAGATCTTGGACTGGGCTGACTGGGAGCTGCCCCTCCCATAGGGGTGGGATGGCCAAAAGAGAACAGGAAGCAGAACAGAGTACTCGGGTTGGGGTGTAGGGTTTGAGCATAGCCTGAAGGTAAGAAGTTGTGCACTGGGGCCTCCCACTCTAACTATTCTGGTTAGAGCCAGTTTGTGCTGTTCTGTGAAGGGAGCAGTACACAGCGTTGTATGAGATCTTCAGTTTCTTGGCAATTTCTCGCATGGAATAGCCTTCATTTCTCAGAACAAGAATAGTCTGACGAGTTTCAGAAGAAAGTCCTTTGTTTCTGGCCATTTTGAGCCTGTAATCGAACTCACAAATGCTGATGCTCCAGATACTAAACTAGTATAAAGAAGGCCAGTTTTATTGCTTCTTTAAATCAGAACAACAGTTTTCAGCTGTGCTAACATAATTGCAAAAGGGTTTACTAATGATCAATTAGCCTTTTAAAATGATCAACTTGGATTAGCTAACACAACATGCCATTAGAACACAGGCGTGATGGTTGCTGATAATGGGCCTCTGTACGTCTATGTAGATATTCCATAAAAAATAATTTTAAAAATCAGCCATTTCCAGCTACATTAGTCATTTACAACGTTAACAATGTCTACACTGTATTTCTGATCAATTTTATGTTATTTGAATGGACAAAAGAGTTGCTTTTCTTTCAAAAACAAGGACATTTCTAAGTGACCCAAAACTTTTGTGTGGCAGGTGTGGTTGACAGCCCATGGGCTTACATGATAACCACACCACAAAAATAATAAAAACATTCAATTTAACTAGGCAAGTCAGTTAAGAACAAATTCTTATTTACAATGACGGCCTACCCCGGCCAAACCTGGACGACGCTGGGCCAATTGTGCGCCGCCCTATGGGACTCCCAATCACGGCCGGATGTGATACAGCCTGGAATTGAACCAGGGACTGTAGTGACGTCTCTTGCACTGAGATGCAGTGCCTTAGACTGCTGTTCATAAGTACAAAAATAAAAAAGGTTTGTTAAAATAGATAAAACATACTAATTATACATGTATAAATTAATTGATCAGTTACCACGAAAAAATAAATAGTTTAAATGTGTGTGTGCGCATGTGAGAGTTAGGCTATATGGAGGAGATTACTGAGTAGTTTGGTTCATCGGGCTGACCCCCAGTCTTCGCTTGAAGTTAGAGGGATGATGAGGTTTTGGCAATGTGATGATAAGAATTTAAGAGTATAAGTAAGTAAGATAAGAGTATAGTATCTGATAGACTGAGGTGCGACAGTGGAGAGGGTAAAGGTTATTGCAGTGTCTTGTGTTATATAAATGGATTTCAGAATTGAGCTGTAAGAATCCATTGAAGGGTTTAGACAAAATGAGTATTTGTAGATGAAAGTACATGATATTGAGTTTCTTAAACAAAGGTGCAGATGGAGACAGTTAATTAGAGGCGGCAGCTAGTCTTGCAAATTCATTTTTTTGTGTGATGAGCAATTTGTGTAGGTAGGAGGCCTATGTACTGTCTCTCTCCTGTTCAGATCTGAAGGATCAGGTTAAAGTGGGCCCGCTTTATAGTGCCCACTCTCTCCCGCAGAGGGGAAGAGAGGTGAAGTTAGCAGTTTTATGACGGCTATAAATTCCTTGCAGAAACTCTCTGCCTGGACATGCAGTATTGAGAGAGGATTTACTCTGTAGAACAATGACATTCCTCCCATCAAAAGTGTTACGGATACAGGTATCCTGTGTGTGTGTATCCTGTGTGTGTGTGTTTCTTTTCTCTCCTTCTCCCCTCACAGGTGGCAATCATCATTCCCCAATCAGTCATCAATCAGAAGACACACCTCCTCCTGTTACCATTACCCTATCACATCCCCTTGGTTTAAAAACCCAGTCAGTTGTTTTCTCTGTGTGTCTCAATCTCTCTCAATATCTCTCTCTCGTTATTGAGTTCATACATGTCACATTTGTCCGGATTATGTGAGTATTGTTTTGTTACGGTGATTGACTGTTTGTTTGATGGTGGGAAAAGGGTGTACGAAGACAAGCCGCCCATGGGCATACATTACCCGTAGGAATACTTTGTCTAAGAACACTAGTTAGAACTGGGCGGACCACCCACTGTATTTTTGTTTAGTTAGCTGTATTGAAGTAGGCTAGTTTAGGGGTGTTTTTGGATGTTTGTTTCTTTCCTTGGGTCCAGCTCAGTCCCTTTTCCTGCCCCCCTTTACCGTGTGTTTAAAAATAAACCATGAGTGTTTGACGGTAATTTAGTTGTCTGTGGTTTTTCGTTCTCACGGTTACTTTTTCACTATTATACTTTGCATAAGTTATGTTACGGGTCTCCTTACCATCCCCCCCTAGACTGCCGGGCCAAAGGGATTCGTAACAAAAAGTTTGAAATAATGAAACAATATTTCTGAAATCCATGTGGTTGGAGTGGTACGTGGGTACTCGAAGAACAATTGTCAGATCCGCTGAGTTTGGGGATCTCAGGAAGGACAGTATAACAACATAACTATCTCTGAATGTATATATTTCCCAGTTGTCAGGGTCACATCCAAATGTGGGGAAACATATATGAAACTATTTGTGAGAAGATGTAATCTGATGTTAGCCTTCTAAATGAGAGAATTGTTTTTCATACAAAGTCTTAACCAAGTCAGTGGCGACGCCCACGTCAGCACAGACATTACATCGGCGTCATGGAACGCCCCTTTTCCCAGAGTGTATAAAACCCACTTCTGACAAAATTTACATTAGTTCAACGAGACCAACAGCATGAGCTGTGAGGGACGTAATGGCTAGAACTCTGAAACTTTCAACAGAGAAGAAAATCTCTACAAAGACCAGAGGACGTAACGACGCAGTCCAAATGTCACGAATGGTTAAGAAATCTACAAAACTAAAGACTACACATTCACATTCACAGTCTGCAGCTGTATATGTAAAATAGTCTAGGAAACTCGAGAGAACATTTCCCTATCGAACGACCAAATGGTACTCTGAAAGATCCATTCTGGAGAACATTTCGCTATCGAACGACCAAATGGTACTCTGAAAGATCCATTCTGGAGAACATTTCGCTATCGAACGACTATTGCATTATGTCCACGAGGGACTTCTCATTGCATTATGTAGTACTCAATCCGTAACCTATCCTGTGTGTATGTGATTATTTAGTTAGTAAATTAATAATTAAACCAATTCGTATATCGCTGATTATTCATTTATGCTAGGGTTCGTGCAGATAGCCAAGAGTTTGCGACATTCAGAATGACTGAGGTAATAATATATTAATAAGTGACTGTAATCGATAAGATATGAAAGTATCTGAAGAGTTAAATTCGGGAAATAGTAACTCTTTAACTTCTTATGGCTGCAATCCCGTTAACGGGATGATATGACAACAGCCGGTGAAAGTGCACGGCGCCAAATTGAAACAGAAATCTCATAATTAAAATTCCTCAAACATACATGTATCTTTTACCATTTTAAAGGTAATATTGTTGTTAATCCCACCAAAGTGTCCGATTTCAAATAGGCTTTTCAGCGAAAGCACCACAAACGTTATGTTAGTTCACCACCAACTCACAGAAAAATTCAGCCATTTTTTCAGCCCAAGAGAGTAGTCACAAAAAGCACAAATAGAGATAAAATGAATCACTAACCTTTGATGATCTTTATCAGATGACACTCATAGGACTTCATGTTACACAATACATATGTCTTGTTCGATTAAGTTCATATTTATATCCAAAACCTCAGTTTACATTGGCGCGATGTTCAGAAATGCCTCCAATATCCGGAGAAATTGCAGAGAGCCACGTCAAATAACAGAAATACTCATCATAAACTTTGATGAAAGATACATGTTTTACATACAATTAAAGACACACTTGTTCTTAATGCAACCGCTGTGTCAGATTTCAAAAAGCTTTACGGCAAAACACAATATTCAATCTGAAAACAGTGTTCAGCCACAAAAGTAAGCTATACAGTTACCCGCCAAATTGTGCAGTCAACAAAACTCATAAAAAGCATTATAAATCTTCACTTAGCTTTGCTGATCTTCGTCGGAATGCACTCCCAGGACTCCCACAAGAAATGTTAGTTTTGTTCGGTAATGTCCATCATTTATGTCCAAATAGCTATTTTTGTAGCGTGTTTGGTAAACAAATCCAACGTCAGGAAGCGCGTTCACTAAAAGCTGACGAAATGTCCAAAAGTTCCGTAACAGTCAGTAGAAACATGTCAAACGATGTATTGAATCAATCTTTAGAATGTTTAACATAAATCTTGAATAACGTTCCAACCGGAGAATTACATTGACTTCAGATGAGCGATGGAACAGAGCTCCCTCTCATGTGAACGCGCATGGTCAAGGCATGGCAGACCTGACTAATAATTCCCCTCTCATTCGGCCCACCTTCACAGTAGAGGCATCAGACAAGGTTCTACAGACTGTTGACATCTAGTGGAAGCCGTAGGAAGTGCAAACTCATCCATATCTCGCTGTGATTTCAATAGGATCTTGGTTGAAAATCAACCAGCCTCAGAATTCCCACTTCCTGTTTGGATTTTTTTCTCAGGGTTTTGCCTGCCATATGAGTTCTGTTATACTCATAGACATCATTCAAACAGTTTTAGAAACTTCAGAGTGTTTTCTATCCAATACTAATAATAATATGCATATATTAGCAACTATGACTGAGGAGCAGGCCGTTTACTCTGGGAACCTCTGTGCACCTTTCATCCAAGCTACTCAATACTGCCCCTGCAGCCATAAGAAGTTAATAAGAAGCTAGCTAACGTTACGTGTATGATCTGTGTAGTAATATTATTTGTATCTCAGAAATCCTTTTGCATTGTTAGTCTAATGCTAGCTAGCTAACATTGAACCTAGTTGGTTAGCTTTAGCTACCTGCAGATTCATGCATGGTAGTAACGTTATGGGTTGGGATTATGGTTCATTGTTTAGGTAGCTACCTGTACCGTTTACACCTTCTGTATCCTGTGCATGTGACAAACTTTGACATATACTAAATGCATGTTTTTTTTAGTGTTAAAATACACCAGTTAGGCTATTTTGGACAATCAGGCTGCTGATGTCATACAGCTAGTTGTTTTTGTGTTTATGCTTTTTTCATAATGACAAGTTTGAATGTCGGACAACAATAGAATATTAGTGATGTCACTGTGACAACTGTCTACAGACATGTAGATAGACGTAGTATAAACCAGCCTTTAGTCTTAATATTAGGTTGAGTACACTGCCGTACTCGCTCTGTTAAGCACATGGCCTCATCTGAATCCTTAAGGAGATGGTTGGGGCTAAGGCTTAAGAGGGTCTGAACGATGCTGAATGGGTGTAGACAAAGAGCTCTCCAGTAGGTGTACCAAACACTCAAGGGCCATTTTCTCAAAAGTGGGGTGACAGGTTAATCAACTTTGAAAGCAGAATTACTTTCCCATTGTTCCTCAAATGTAGTGTATGATATACAGTGCCTTCGGAAAGTTCAGACCCCTTGACTTTTTCCACATTTTATTACATTACAGCCTTAATCTAAAATGGAAAAGTACAAAAAAATCATCAGCAATCTACACACAACACCCCATAACGACAAAGCGAAAACAGGTTTAGAAATGTTTAGAAATGTATTACAAATAAAAAACAGATACCTAATTTACGTAAGTATTCAGACCCTTTGCTAAGACACTCGAAATTGAGCTCAGGTGCATCCTGTTTCCATTGATCGTCCTTGAGATGTTTCTACAACTTGATTGGAGTCCATCTGTGGTAAATTCAATTGATTGGACATGATTTGGAAAGGCGCACACCTGTCTATAAGGTCCCACAGTTGACAGTGTCTGTCAGAACAAAAACCAAGCCATGAAGTGGAAGGAATTGTCCGTAGAGCTCGGTGACAGGATTGTGTTGAGGCACAGATCTGGGGAAGGGTACCGAAAACATTCTGCAGCATTGAAGGTCCCCAAGAACACAGTGGCCTCCATCATTCTGAAATGGAATAAGACTCTTCCTAGAGCTGGCCGCCCGGACAAACTGAGCAATCGGGGGGGGGGGGGGCCTTGGTCAGGTAGGTGACCAAGAACCCGATGGTCACTCTGACACCCATCCAACCTGACAGAGCTTGAGAGGATCTGCAGAGAGGAATGGGAAAAGCTCCCCAAATACAGGTGTGCCATGCTTGTAGCAACATACCCAAGAAGACTCGAGGCTGTAATCACTGCCAAAGGTGCTTCAACAAAGTACTGAGTAAAGGGTCTGAATACAGTACTTACGTAAATGTCATATTTCAGGTTTTTTTTTATAGCAAAAATGTCTAAAAACCTGTTTTTGCTTTGTCATTATGGGGTATTGTGTGTAGATGAGAAAAAAATAATTTTATCAATTTTAGAATTATTGTACAATTGTAAAAAAACACAATTTCATTCATTTTTACATAAGATCGAGCCGGTCAGTCAAAAAAAATTGTTTATCTTAAAATGTAAAAATAAATGATACTTTATTGTATTAATTGGTACCAATAAGAAATATTATAAAAGGAAGAGCCAATTGGTGGGAATGAAATTGAACAAGTTCCATCCACTAGATTCCTCAGTTTTAATTGATGAAACGTTATCCTAGGAAGATCATATTCAATTTGTCTGCAGCAAAGTGATGAAATCTGTTGGTATAATCAGAAAGATTGGTGATTTGGTTCATCAGGCTTGCTTCCCAGCTCTATACTATAGCTTAATTTACTCATGTCTCATTTACTGTAATATTGTCTTGGTCAGTAATGTCGTGTCTTTGGACTATCATTAAAGTGAAGACTGTTTTATTATCAAATCAATTCTGTGTAATTATTACATGATTAAACTAAATGTAAACATGAATTAACTTGGAAGTTGGGGCACTACTGGAAAATGTTGTATAACTTGCAATGAAAATTGAGAAAATTAGAAACATAATATCTGAAAATGAAGCTAGCTAGACTCTCTTATATTCTCCGTATACATGGATGAACGCTTCTCCCTCTCTGTCAAGGATGCCATAGTTGCCCTTAGTTTGAAAATGCAATACAGAGATGTGTTTTATACAACAGCCTTCTTTGTGACTCCCTCCGCATATTTGCAATCAAACGGTAGAATTTTGTCCTTGGTTTTCCTACTCTGCTTCCATTGGGAATTCCAGTGATTCCAAAACTAGGTCAACTTCTTTGGTGACAACACTGTTGATCACTGTTTCAGAAGAGTCTACAATGTCTGATTCAATGATTTTATTTTAACCTAAATCAGGGATTTCCTCATTGTCTGATTCATTTTCAGAGTCAGAAATGCACGATCATCCAGCAATAGCAACACTAAGTTTGTGATATCTTTCAAAAAAGCTGCATTAGAAAGGATTACACACACATACTGAGCAGCTCATGTTAGACATACAGTGGGGCAAAAAAGTATTTATTTATTATTTAGCAATTATTAGGAAATGGAAGACATACAAGACCACTGATAATCTCCCTCGATCTGGGGATCCACGCAAGATCTCACCCCGTGGGGTCAAAATGATCACAAGAACGGTGAGCAAAAATCCCAGAACCACACGGGGGGACCTAGTGAATGACCTGCAGAGAGCTGGGACCAAAGTAACAAAGCCTACCATCAGTAACACACTACGCCGCCAGGGACTCAAATCCTGCAGTGCCAGACGTGTCCCCCTGCTTAAGCCAGTACATGTCCAGGCCCGTCTGAAGTTTGCTAGAGAGCATTTGGATGATCCAGAAGAAGATTGGGAGAATGTCATATGGTCAGATGAAACCAAAATATAACTTTTTGGTAAAAACTCAACTCGTCGTGTTTGGAGGACAAAGAATGCTGAGTTGCATCCAAAGAACACCATACCTACTGTGAAGCATGGGGGTGGAAACATCATGCTTTGGGGCTGTTTTTCTGCAAAGGGACCAGGACGACTGATCCGTGTAAAGGAAAGAATGAATGGGGCCATGTATCGTGAGATTTTGAGTGAAAACCTCCTTCCATCAGCAAGGGCATTGAAGATGAAACGTGGCTGGGTCTTTCAGCATGACAATGATCCCAAACACACCGCCCGGGCAACGAAGGAGTGGCTTCGTAAGAAGCATTTCAAGGTCCTGGAGTGGCCTAGCCAGTCTCCAGATCTCAACCCCATAGAAAATCTTTGGAGGGAGTTGAAAGTCCGTGTTGCCCAGCAACAGCCCCAAAACATCACTGCTCTAGAGGAGATCTGCATGGAGGAATGGGCCAAAATACCAGCAACAGTGTGTGAACCTTGTGAAGACTTACAGAAAACGTTTGACCTCTGTCATTGCCAACAAAGGGTATATAACAAAGTATTGAGATAAACTTTTGTTATTGACCAAATACTTATTTTCCACCATAATTTGCAAATAAATTCATAAAAAATCCTACAATGTGATTTTCTGGATTTTCCCCCCTCATTTTGTCTGTCATAGTTGAAGTGTACCTATGATAAAAAATTACAGGCCTCTCTCATCTTTTTAAGTGGGAGAACTTGCACAATTGGTGGCTGACTAAATATTTTTTTGCCCCACTGTATGCATGGCAGACCAATCCGAATTCATCTCTCAGCATGTCCAGCCCAGCCATTATATCAGCCAATAATGGTTAGCTGGAAGGTTCCTGTCTTTCTCCGTAGCTAAACCAACTAGGCTCGTAATTTAACGATGGCAACAAGCAAGACAGACTTTATCACACATGCATCAGTACGATAAACAGAGAGAAAGCAGAGAACTGACTGCACTTTACTAAACGAGCGGCAGATCACCAACTCACAAGTTAGTGCTGTGGATACAAGCAGTATGCGGGGGCAGTAAGTCAGAACACCGGTCAAAGATGCTTGGGACAGACAGTGGTTGGAGCATTAGCTTACCCACAGAATGAACCCAAGATTGTAAAAGATGCATCTTTTACAATAGGAGTAAATTGTGCACAGTGGGCAGAGCCAATCACAAGCTAGCAAGATTCTATTGGCGCGTTATAGCATGCATTTGCATATTTCCATTCCATAGGGAACTCTTACACTGAAGTGTGCATGTGCAAGAACTCAATTCACCCTTACACTCCTTAAAAACAATGACATTTCTTGAAACATTGACAAAGTGTTAAGTCTATAAAATGTAGTGTATTGTGTTCGTAATAGATTGTAGTTTTAGGGACAGAAAACTGAGATGGAATGTCGGCTCAGTTTCATCCTGCTTCATCTTCTAGCTCTGCCTGCACTGAACTTCCTCTCCTCACTATATCCGCTGGTGAGTGACCGTTCCAATCGGATTAAAGAGTTGACCCCATGTGACATGTCGGAGTTTCACCTTTTGTTTGATCTAAAGGTGCACACTAATATGTCAATCATCAGTCATTGTGTACTACATCACTGTTACTCAACACAACCTGCTAAGATCCAAACACAAGAACTCCTCCTTCAGAACCGAGGAGAGGATTGGTGGAGGCCTACGCAGAGCCATTCAGAGGTCTCCTCTGTGGCACGTGACTGGGTGACAGACAAGGCCGACTGAGAAGACTGCTCATTCGTCCATGATCTAAGCACATCTCGTGTCGTAATGTTCCTCGAGCAGATTAAGTCATTCTAAGGCAAGGCGAAGGAGGACAGCAAGACAGCCGTAGTGCTCCTAACCTAGCATACTGCTCCACTAAAGACCTTAATTACATAAGATAGCAAAGCCATTTAGCCTTCCTAAGAGGCCATGGACCAAATACACCCCATCTGCACTGATCAAAAACATTGGGCAAATCGGAGCGGACACTAATACAGAAAAGGCCATAGACGAAGGGGACAGTGTCAACATTTTGCTTGTGTGTCGTAAACATTGGGCTCAAAACAAACAAAGACAGAAAGCTCAGCTTTCTACGCTGCCCTCTACTAGGTAGAGTGCTGACTGTGTGATCTCCAAGGGTTGTGTTTTCCTCTCGTCTCCCTCCATTCATTAATTTACTCCAGCTCTCTTCTATGGCCATTCTCATCTCTTTCGCCCCCCTAACTGCTTACCTCCCATCGCTCCTCGCTCTCTAGCGAACTTAGTTTTTTCTCAGAATACTGGTTGTATTGTGAGCTAGAGTAGAGACCGTGCTAATGACGTGCACAGGGCTGTGTGTACACTATGAAAAGTCTCATTGAATTTCAGTGAGACTGTTGTAGGGGGTCAACTAGTATAGGGGCTGGATTGTCCCAGAGTCCATAACTGTGTCAATGACGATTTACAAACTAACAGTGAGAGATGACAGCTTGGGCCCTGCTTAGTGAATCACTGCAGCCACAGACAGGCATCGTGCAGCGCCAGCTCCCCAGCTGGCAGCTCAGGTTAATAGCAGCCAGACTGCAACAGACAGCCACGTACAGCAGGACCAGGCACAGTAGGGTGGCACCATGGCTACTAGGACTGCCATGTACCACAGACAGAATTGATTATCAATGACTGTGTGGAATCCATTACTGACAAACACAGTTGAAAACAAGACCTAATACTACCTCAGAATGCACTACAAAAATTATGCTTTATAAATGACATACTGTGATATCGGCAACCTCTTTTTCCATACAGTAAGTTAGTATAGACAGTTCATTATAACCTCCGACATACTAGGCAGTGACGGGTGAGGACAGTCAGAGTTGACCTACCTTCTGAGACGTAGACAAAGGGCTTGTTCTTCACAGAGAGAAGAGTTAGCAGGTTGAAGAACAGAGCTACAAAGGTCCCCACCAACAGACGACCCCTACACACACACACACGTACCATTATCAGTACAAAATAGACATACACTTGTAACACATTGATGTCAAACATAGCACACACTCTCCATGGCTTGTACAGTCGTCTCATTGCCTTTCACTACACAAGTACTAGGCTAATTACTGTGCACACAATCAAGTTAAGAGTAATATTATTGCTAAAATTAAGTTGGAATACATTACACTTTCATGATGAAGTTAAATAAGTGAATTGTGATGGAAAACAAACATCAAAACAACCAAATAGAGACAATTCATTTTTTTTTAATATCCACAATAACAAATCAACTGAGGCAGATTTTAATGCTGAGGGAAGTCAGTGGGTGCTGCATTGTAAATGGATGTTCTACACTAGATTAAATGTTGTGGTACCTGGAACATGTGACGTCTTGCCTGGCTAACACCTGCTGCCCAGCAGTGAAAATAATACTTGTGGTTTTAGTGATAATGCACTCCAATGTTCCACTGCTTTGAAATGTAATCTCGTCAACGGAGACAGGTTTAAGTCGGTCTTGTTTTCATCAAACTACTAATCTTTGTTTCATAATGGTGATCCAGGCTGTGGCGAGTGATGGCAACATAATTAGCTGAAAATCACATTGTTTTCAGTTTAGAAGGACGAGAGCGACGGTAGGCTAGCACTGTCTGGACCTGCCTGTGATGTTTGTTTGGGCTGCTGTTCTCCCTGGAGTGTGTGTGTGGAACACGGGCGTGTGGGCAAGTGTGTTTGGACCGGGGCCTACTTACGTGTGCACCTCCGGCTGCTCCACGAATCTCTCCACACTGACAAAATAACAGAAGGGAAGACAAACAGTGTCACATAGAAACATGGAGCAATATGGGACAAGTTAATAAACAAGGAAGGTACCACGTGACCTGACCAGGAAACCCTCTGTTGGGCTGTTATAGTACAAGGGCACTTCATATACCAGGAAACCCTCTGTTGGGCTGTTGTTCTAGTCATACTCGTAGTCGTATCCGTTTTATCACAGTTGATACTTGTAATCGGATCTACTCGTGAACGGAAAATCCGGAAGTGAGCTTTAAATGGCAGTAAAGCGTATACCTCAAGCGCGCATTACTGCACTATCACTCAGAGCTCATCGTTATGTTCCTTAACTCTTCCACACACATTGTTCAAAGGCAATCAACCCTGACAGATGAAAATGCACATGATTTACTTAGTCCTATTCAATTATCAACAAAATAAGCTAATAAATAGCCTAATGCATGGCTGGCTACTACTGCCTGCATTTATTCCAGACACAGATTTACAGTGCCTTCAGAAAGTATTCACACCCCTTGAATTTTATCACATTTTGTTGGTTTACAACCTGAATGGATTGAATAGAGATGTTGTGACTGGCCTACACACAATACCCCATAATGTCAAAGTAGAATTATGTTAGATATTTTTTACAAATTAATTCAAAAGGAAAAGTTGAAATGTCTTGAGTCAACTATTCAACCCCTTTGTTATGGCAAGCCTAAATAAGTTCAGGAGTAAAAATTTGCTTAACAAGTCACAATTAGTTGCATGGACTCCCTCTGTTTGCAATAGTGTTTAACATTATTTTTGAATGACTACCTCATCTCGGTACCCCACACATACAATTATGTGTAAGGTCCCTCAGTCAAGCAGTGAATTTTAAACACAGATTCAACCACAAAGACCAGGGAGGTTTTCCAATGCCTCGCAAAGAAGAGCACCTATTGGTAGATGTGTAAAACAATTCAAAAAGCAGACATTGAATATCCCTTCGAGCATGTTGAAGTAATTAATTACACATTGGATGGTGTATCAATACACCCAGTCACTACAAAGATACAGGCGTCCTTTCTAACTCAGTTGCCGGAGAGGAAGAAAACTGGTCAGGGATTTCACCTTGAGGCCAATGGTGACTTTAAAACAGATACATAGTTTAATGGCTGTGAAAACTGAGGACGTATCAGCAACATTGTAGTTACTCCACAATACTAACCTAATTGACAGAGTGAAAAGAAGGAAGCCTGTAAAGAATAAAAAATTCCAAAACATGCATCCTGTTTGCAACAAGGCACTAAAGAAATACTGCAAAAAATGAGGCAAAGCAATTGGCCCCTTGTATTCAGGACAAATGTTATGCTTGGGGCAAATCCAATACAACACATTAATGAGTACCACTCTCCATATTTTCAAGCATAGTGGTGGCTGCATCATGTTATGGGCATGCTTGTAATCGTTAAGTACTGCAGAGTTTTTCAGGATAAAAAAATTAATGTAATGGAGCTATGCACAGGCAAATTCCTAGAGCATAACCTGGTTCAGTCGGCTTTTCATCAGACACTGGGAGATTAATTCAACTTTCAGCAGGACAATAACCAAGGTCAAATATACACTGGAGTTGCTTACCAAGAATGTGAATGTTCCTGAGTGACGAGTTCGTTTTGACTTAAATCGAAGGCAAGACGTGAAAATGGATGTGTAGCAAATTTGCAAAAATGTCTAATAACATGTTTTCACTTTGTCATTATGGGGTATTGTGTGTAGATGGGTGACAAAAATATACATTTAATCAATTTTGAATTCAGGCTGTAACAACAAAATGTGGAATAAGACAGAGTATAAATACTTTCTGAAGGCAGGCTAATTCGCTTGCCCCATATATTGTTTCACTTTTGAGAGAGCCAAACTTCTCTCCTGACACTTATGCCACAGAATTTGTAGAATCAAAATAAACTATCTACATTTGTCATTTTATTTTCAAATGATCTGTTGCTCTGTAAACATGCCTAAGGTGAGAATAAATAATAATAGCATGCAAGTATGGGCTTGGATCATGACACAACGACAGACGTCAACAATGGAATAATTATTTGTACAGAAAGTAGGTCTACTTAACAACGCCAAGCGGACAGACAAACCACCATATGGCCTCAGGAAAGTGGATGGGAAATAACTACATTGAACAACTATGTCCAACTACAGATTCCGATTCAAACACAATGATGGGAGACTTGTGACCCTGAGACGAGTGACTGAGTGAGTGAAACAGAGCCGTGCGTCTGTCTGGAAAAATTAGTGCAGAGGGAGAGCGGCTTGCATTCAATCCAATCGTCGTAGCAGGCTCAACCAATATCCCGCCCATTTCTTTACAGACGGAGAAACTAGCCGACAGTTGTTTAGAGCACATAGCGCTTCACACTGAGTGAAAGAGATATGAGTGCTGGTAGCTGAAAATACTTATTTTCAGATCCCGGAAAATTAGAAAATATGTCATAATCGAATTTGGAAAATTCTCCATATCCATTACGATACTCGTTTTGTCCGAGTACTTGGCACACCCCTAGAATAAGGGCACTTCCTATACCAGGGAAAACACATGGCGCTAGTAATAATGAGGGGAGTCTGTGCTGAGATGCTAAGGCGGAGTGATATAATAAAAGAGATGGCCAGTACACACTGGGAGCTACATGGCCGATTTAAGTCTGATAGTAACACTAGTACCGATCACTGGGACAACAGCCATCAGAAACACACCACTAAAGGCTATTTACAGAAGTGGTTTTGCATATGTCTCCAGGATAGATTTGTCCTGGATGATCAAAACCTTTGTCCAGTATTCATGGCAACATTAAGGGAAGAAGGTATGGAGCCAGCCTAGATTTACCATACACTTACCACAAATCAACCTGGACTCGGGTAGATTTAACATAGAACATTCAAATCCGAGATACTCCAATTAGTATGTTATGTTCCGTTTTTTATGGCATGTATTAATTTGTGGATGGATGTCC
The DNA here is from genome assembly GCF_045679555.1 of Salvelinus alpinus. Classification (NCBI taxonomy): domain Eukaryota; kingdom Metazoa; phylum Chordata; class Actinopteri; order Salmoniformes; family Salmonidae; genus Salvelinus; species Salvelinus alpinus. The sequence goes on from NC_092117.1 coordinate 24,944,751, forward strand.
ATCACCCATTTCGTATGACGGATTACGAATTGTTTTTTTGCATTGGTTGCAGCTCAATCCACCGCATCCAGAGATGTCACACTTTCCCATCTGCAGTGAAAGATGACAGCTCTAGAGGGGTGTTTGTCAGACAATGAGACAACGAAAATCGGTCTTCTCACAAAATCGTCTGTACGGTTTGGTGATTTGGCCTACAAAACTATTATGACCCCTCTGTGGAAAGATGACGCTCACATGTTGGTTGTTTTTGCTCTAAGACGCCCACAGGCCTCAAGACTCGTCTGAAGGTACCCAAGTACCAGTTGAAAAAAATAATGGATGTACAGTCGTGGCCAAAAGTTGAGAATGACACATTCATTTTCACAAAGTCTGCTGCCTCAGTTTGTATGATGGCAATTTGCATATACTCCAGAATGTTATGAAGAGTGATCAGATGAATTGCAATTAATTGCAAAGTCCCTCTTTGCCAAGCAAATGAAATGAATGCCCCCAAAACATTTCCACTGCATTTCAGCAGTATGCTTGGGGTCATTGTCCATTTGGAAGACCCATTTGTGACCAAGCTTTAACTTCCTTTTATCAGACCAGAGGACATTTCTCCAAAAAGTACGATCTTTGTCCCCATGTGCAGTTGCAAACCGTAGTCTGTCTTTTTTTATGGTGGTTTTGGAGCAGTGGCTTCTTTCTTGCTGAGCGGCATTTCAGGTTATGTCGATATAGGACTCGATTTACTGTGGATATAGATACTTTTGTGCCTGTTTCTTCCAGCATCTTCACAAGGTCCTTTGTGTTGTTCTGGGATTGATTTGCACTTTTAGCACCAAAGTACGTTCATCTCTAGGAAACAGAACGTGTCTCCTTCCTGAGCGGTATGACGGCTGCGTGGTCCCATGGTGTTAATACTTGCGTACTATTGTTTGTACAGATGAACGTGGTACCTTCAGGCGTTTGGAAATTGCTCCCAACGATGTACCAGACATGTGGAGGTCTACAATTTTTTTTCTGAGGTCTTGGTTGATTTATTTTGATTTTCCCATGATGTCAAGCAAAGAGGCACTGCGTTTGAAGGTAGGCCTTGAAATACATCCACAAGTACACCTCCAATTGACTCAAATGATGTCAATTAGCCTCTCAGAAGCTTCTAAAGCCATGACATAATTTTCTGGAATTTCCCAAGCTGTTTAAAGGCACAGTCAACTTAGTGTATGTAAACTTCTGACCCACTGGAATTGTGATACAGTGAAATAATCTGTCTGTAAACAATTGTTAGAAAAATTACTTGTGTCATGCACAAAGTAGATGTCCTAACCGACTTGACAAAACTATAGTTTGTTAACAAGACATTTGTGGAGTGGTTGAAAAACAAGTTTTAATGATTTCAACCTAAGTGTATGTAAACTTCGACTTCAACTGTATATATGGACACTTTAGTGCCAAAAATAAGGTGTTATATGATATTCCTGATCTCTCTTATATCTTTGACACTTCAGAACAAACTTCCTTTTTATTTTTTGGGAGGACTAACTGTTGTTCCATGTAGTGAATCTGTTATTCAATGTGTTTGTATGGGCTAATTGTAGTAAGGCCCAATTTCTTTATACTTCAGGTAGTATTAAAATTCAAAATCAAATTGCTAAATGTTCCTTGGTAGGACCTTTTAAAAACAATTCCATATAGCTTAGTAGAACCCTCCAACGTGTTAGACAGGGCTTAGACTCTTATGGATTAAGTAACCTTCTGTCTTATGTAACCATACCAAACGTAATATCATACTAATTTGAGTGTTCCCCCCACCCGTTTCTCTCTCTCTGAATGACGGAAGCCTTGTTACACACGTGCTTGACATGTTGTTTGGCAGCCATGTGAAAGAGACAGTGTAACGTCATCTCTCCCCTCCTCTACCCTGCAGAGACGTGACCGCTAGATAAACCCTGCCTTCTCTAATGGGTGCTTCAGGTTGAGGTGTGGACATAAGTATGAACAAACATTCCCAGTGCTGAAATGTCCTACACTCATCAACACAAACACCCCCCCCCCCCCCCCCCGAACACACTACACTAGCCCTACATAGAACACACATGGTTGACGTACTAGTTGGCAGCCGAGTGAAAAGAGGTAGTGACTGCGCCGTCATCAGCACTCCCCTCCCCCTCCTAAAACCTGCCTGAGCAGTGACCGCTGGATAAACCCTGGCTCTGGTCGCCTTGGCCCTAGGTGTGGGCACAAGCAGACATTCCCACAGCTCTGAAATATTCAGTAGCCCCCGTCCCCCACCCCGTGTCCCAAAACAGGGGTAAACCCTGGTTCCACCTACCTCTCCTTCAGGATGAACAGAGCACCCAGCTGCACCAGCACCGTGGAGGCAAACACAGCAAGGACCTCCAGCCGCTTAAACCTGGTGGAAAACACACACACACACACACACACACACACGTGCGCAATCAAGCAAACGAACATAACTGAAAATACACATGACTGACATCAGAGATCATGTGCTTTGTACCATACATTTTCATTTGAGCTACTGAAAGACTACCAGGATGCTTGAAAATGTTTATTTTTATTTTTTATTATCACTGATCTCATTGTCTGATATGAAAATTCCAACGGACAGATAAAAATAAACATTCTGTACAACAATAACAACATTCTGTACGGCAATAAGAGGTACATGAATATAACAACATACAACGCAGGAGTTTTGGGACTGAGTCCGTCTCTGTGTCCGTTCTGTAAGCATGAATGAAAATCCTACTGTATCCAGAACATAGAAAGTGGAACACAAAACATTTCCATAATGACTTAAAATTGCTCATCACTAGTGCTGCACTGATATGGTTCCATACATTGTAGAAGCGAGTAGTGTATAAAAGGTACACTGTTAAGTCAAGAAGTAAGACGTTTCCATCTGTAAATGTACATAATTTGGTTATTTCCTTGTCCCCTGTCAATGTTTAGTAACATGCTGTACTGGGAAAGCTGGATAGACAGAAGGGTTAGGGAGAGTTGCTCCAGTTGAAATTAGATAATCTGTCCAGTGGCTGACCCATTGTACTGGCCCAGTGAGCACATTAGGGCCAAATCAAGCTGAAAAGCAGCTTTCTATGCAACCACCACTGCTCAACACCCTAAGGTCAAAGGAAAAAAAGCAAACACACAGAGCCCTATGCCAAACAAACAGAGCTCTACCCGATAAAAACAGCTTGGATGGTGTGTCAAAGGCTGTGTGTATGAGATGATTACGGACAACACACAAACATACAAAGGCTACACCGTACCGCGACTGCAGTCTGTCACGGGCAAACAAACACACGGCCATCAACACAGGTCAGGAGCTTAACTTCTAGTCTAGAGTCTAAACAGATAGTAAAACAATTGTATCTTAAGTTTGCTTTGAAGTGTCTGTCCTGTATCTAAAATAAGATTCATCAGGAAATTATATATATTTTGTACCCATACTTAACCCCTTTTTTTGGCACTAAACTACTTCCATATATACACTGCTCAAAAAAATAAAGGGAACACTTAAACAACACAATGTAACTCCAAGTCAATCACACTTCTGTGAAATCAAACTGTCCACTTAGGAAGCAACACTGATTGACAATAAATTTTACATGCTGTTGTGCAAATGGAATAGACAACAGGTGGAAATTATAGGCAATTAGCAAGACACCCCCAATAAAGGAGTGGTTCTGCAGGTGGTGACCACAGACCACTTCTCAGTTCCTATGCTTCCTGGCTGATGTTTTGGTCACTTTTGAATGCTGGCGGTGCTTTCCCTCTAGTGGTAGCATGAGACGGAGTCTACAACCCACACAAGTGGCTCAGGTAGTGCAGCTCATCCAGGATGGCACATCAATGCGAGCTATGGCAAGAAGGTTTGCTGTGTCTGTCAGCGTAGTGTCCAGAGCATGGAGGCGCTACCAGGAGACAGGCCAGTACATCAAGAGACGTGGAGGACGCCGTAGGAGGGCAACAACCCAGCAGCAGGACCGCTACCTCCGCCTTTGTGCAAGGAGGAGCACTGCCAGAGCCCTGCAAAATGACCTCCAGCAGGCCACAAATGTGCATGTGTCTGCTCAAACGGTCAGAAACAGACCCCATGAGGGTGGTATGAGGGCCCGACGTCCACAGGTGGGGGTTGTGCTTACAGCCCAACACCGTGCAGGACGTTTGGCATTTGCCAGAGAACACCAAGATTGGCAAATTCGCCACTGGCGCCCTGTGCTCTTCACAGATGAAAGCAGGTTCACACTGAGCACATGAGCACATGTGACAGATGTGACAGAGTCTGGAGACGCCGTGGAGAACGTTCTGCTGCCTGCAACATCCTCCAGCATGACCGGTATGGCGGTGGGTCAGTCATGGTGTGGGGTGGCATTTCTTTGTGGGGCCGCACAGCCCTCCATGTGCTCGCCAGAGGTAGCCTGACTGCCATTAGGTACCGAGATGAGATCCTCAGACCCCTTGTGAGACCATATGCTGACACATGCACATTTGTGGCCTGCTGGAGGTCATTTTGCAGGGCTCTGGCAGTGCTCCTCCTTGCACAAAGGCGGAGGTAGCGGTCCTGCTGCTGGGTTGTTGCCCTCCTACGGCCTCCTCCACGTCTCCTGATGTACTGGCCTGTCTCCTGGTAGCGCCTCCATGCTCTGGACACTACGCTGACAGACACAGCAAACCTTCTTGCCACAGCTCGCATTGATGTGCCATCCTGGATGAGCTGCACTACCTGAGCCACTTGTGTGGGTTGTAGACTCTGTCTCATGCTACCACTAGATTGAAAGCACCGCCAGCATTCAAAAGTGACCAAAACATCAGCCAGGAAGCATAGGAACTGAGAAGTGGTCTGTGGTCACCACCTGCAGAACCACTCCTTTATTGGGGGTGTCTTGCTAATTGCCTATAATTTCCACCTGTTGTCTATTCCATTTGCACAACAGCATGTGAAATTTATTGTCAATCAGTGTTGCTTCCTAAGTGGACAGTTTGATTTCACAGAAGTGTGATTGACTTGGAATTACATTGTGTTGTTTAAGTGTTCCCTTTATTTTTTTGAGCAGTGTATATATACACCGTGTCTTCAGAAACTACACATCTTGATTTTTCCACATGTTGTTGTTGCAAAGTGGGATTAAAATGGATTTAATTGTCATTGTTTGTCAACAATCTACACAAAGTTAATGTCAAAGTGGAAGAAAATTTCTAACACTCCTTTTTTTATTAAATGGAGGGAAAAAAACTCATTTTTCTTCGATAAGTATTCAACGCCCTGAGTTAATACATTTTATAGTCACCTTCGGCAGTGATTACAGCTGTGAGTCTTTCTGGGGAAATCGAAGATCTTTCAAAAACCTGGACTGTACAATAATTGCCCATTATACCTTAAATTCTCCAAGCTCTGTCAAGATGGTTGTTGATCATTGCTAGATAGCCATTTTCAAGTATTGCCACAGATTTTCAAGTATTGCCACAGATTTTCAACACCATTTAAGTCAAAACTGTAACTAGGCCACTCAGGAACATTCAATGTCATCTTGGTAAGTAATTCCAGTGTATATTTGCTTCGTGTTTTAGGTTATTATCCTTGCCGATGACAAGCATACCCATAACATGATGCAGCCATCACCATGATTAAAAATATTAAGAGAGTGGTGTTGTGTTGGATTTGCCCCAAACATAATGCTTTGTATTTAGGGCAAAAAGTTTTTTTTGCACTATTACTTTAGTGCCTTACTTAAAACATGATGCATGTTTTGGAATTTTTATTCTGTACAGGCTTCCTTCTTTTCACTTTGTAGTTACTCCACAATACTAACCTAAATGACAATGTTGATTCATCCTCAGTTTTCACCTACAATGCATTTGTGAAGTATTCAGACACCCTTCTCTTTTCCAAATGTTGTTAAGTTACAGCCTTATTCTAAAATAGATAAAATAAATAAAAATATATAAAATCGACATACAATACCCCATAATGACAAAATGAACAGGTTTTTAGAAACAGTTGCAAATTTATTACAAATAAAATAGAAAAACCTTATTTACATACGTATTCAGACCTTTTGCTATGAGAAATTTAGCTCAAGTGCATCCTGTTACCATTAATCATCCTTGAGATGTTTCTACAACTTGATTGGAGTTCACCTGTGGTAAATTCAATTGATTGGACATGATTTGGAAAGGGGCACACCTGTCTATATAAGGTCCCACAGTTGATAATGCATGTCAGAGCAAAAACCAAGCCATGAGGTGGAAGGAATTTTCCATAGAGTTCCGAGACAGGATTGTGTCGAGGCACAGATCTGGGGAAGGGTACCAAAAAACATCTGCAACATTGAAGGTCCCCAAGAACACAGTGGCTTCCATCATTCTTAAATGGAAGAAGTTGGGAACCATCAAGACTCCTCCTCAAGCTCTCCGCCCGGCCAAACTGCGCAATCGGGGGACAAGGGCCTTGGTCAGGTAGGTGACCAAGAACCCAATGGTCACTGACAGAGCTCCAGAGTTCCTCTGTGGAGATGGGAGAACCTTCCAGAAGGACAACCATCTCTGCAGCACTCCACCAATCAGGTCTTTATGGTAGAGTGGCCAGACGGAAGCCACTTCTCAGTAAAAGGCACGACAGCCCACTTGGTGTTTGCCAAAAGGCACCTAAAGGACTCTCAGACCATGAGAAACAAGATTCACTGGTCTGATGAAACCAAGATTGAACTCTTTGGCCTGAATGCCAAGTGTCACGTCTGGAGGAAACCTGGCACCATCCCTATGGTGAAGCATGCTGGTGGCAGCATCATGCTGTGGGGATGTTAATCAGAGGCAGGGAGTGGGAGACGAGTCAAGATTGAGGGAAAGATGAATGGAGCAAAGTACAGAGATCCTTGATGAAAACCTGCTCCAGAGCGCTCAGGACCTCAGACTGGGGCGAAGGTTCACCTTCCAACAGGACAATGACCCTAAATCACACAGCCAAGACAATGCAGGAGTGGATTCGGGACAAGTCTCTGTATGTCCCTGAGTGGCCCAGCCAGAGCCCGGACTAGAACCCGATTAAACATCTCTGGAGAGACCTGAAAATAGCTGTGCAGCGACGCTCCCCATCCAACCTGACAGAGCTTGAGAGGATCTGCAGAGAAGAATGGGAGAAACTCCCCAAATAAAGGTGTGCCAAGCTTGTAGCGTCCTACCCAAGAAGAATCAAGGCCGTAAGCACTGCCAAAGGTGCTCCAACAAAGTACTGAGTAAAGGGTCTGAATACTTATGTAAATGTTATACTTGAATTTATTATTTTATACATTTGGAAAAAACTGTTTTTGCTTTGTCATTATGGGGGATTGTGTGTAGATTGGTAAGGGAAAACAACAAATTAATATATTTTAAAATAACGCTGTAACGTAACAAAATGTGGAAAATGTCAAGTGGTCTGAATACTTTCCAAATGCACTGTATCACGGCCATTTAACTGTGTAACTGGTTTAAAATCATCATTGGCCAAATCCCTCAACGGTTTCCTTCCTCTCCGTCAACTGAGTTAGGAAGGATGCCTGTATCTTTTTCGTCACTGAGTGGATTAATACACCATCCAAAGTGTCATGAATAAGGTCTTAATTTTATTTATTTTTTATCTACCAATAGATGACCTTCTTTCCAAAGCATTGGAAAGCCTCACTGGTCTTTGTGATTGAATCTGTGCTTGAAATTCATGTGTTTGAATTACTATCCCATAAAGAGATGGGGTAGTTAGTTCTTCAAAAATCATGTTAAACACTATTACTGCACACAGAGTGAGTCCATGCAACTTAGACTTGTTAAGCACATTTTTACACCTGAACACATTTAGGCTTGCCATAACATAGGGGCTGAATACTTATTGACTCAAGACATTTCAGCTTTTAATCTTTTATTAATTTGTAAAGATGTCTAAAACATCTTTGACATTATGGGGCAGTGTGTGTAGATCAGTAACACACAATCTACATTTAATCCATTTTCAATTCAGGTAGTAACAACAAAATCTGGAAAAAGTATAGGGGTGTGAATACTTTCTGAAGGCACTTTACTACCATTCATTTTTAAAGCTGGGCAACCTTCAGACAAGTCCTGCGAGGCTTGTGGGCGTCCTAGAGCAAAACCACCGGCATGTACATGTTCGTGAGAGTTTCAACTTCGAATTGGGGGTTATCATATTAGCCCAAACTGTTTGGTCACTACAGACGTTTTCATGAGATTTTCAGGATGTCTCCTGGTCTGACAAACTTCCGACGCGGAAGGAGGACGCAGTAGATAGATGCAGCACATGCCAAAAAAACTGATCTCTAGCTAAAACAGACGGATATAGATGGGAAATGTTGTATTATGCTAATTCAATTTTTTCGCAGGAGCATGTCATAAATATTTATTCCAGTGCCAAAATTGACCAAAAAGTGTAAGTAGGATAGTTTTGGTCATAAAGTCAGTATATTCCAAAACTGGGTTTTGTGAGATGTGTAACTGAAGATGTCACTTAATATCATGGTTGGGTTCTGATTTCAATCCTGCCTACACAGGACCAAAGCCTGGCACAGTCTAATCCTGGCTGGCAGTAATCAAATCATCCAGATCACAGATGCCCGGTATGCTGCAGAGCACACTATCCAATCGCTCACCAGAATCAACCTACAACCCACGCATTCAATTTACAGACATCCAAACTAACCATTAGTACGCAGCACCTCAAAGTTGTTTAAACAATCCATACACAAGACAATGTTATGTTGAAAAAACAAGTTGCTTTTTATAAACGGCTTGGGTTTTCTCCAACTCAAACATCCTCACATTCATGAACTCACGTTAGAATCACAAACACCAAATTTATCAAAGACAACTACATCTAGAAAGCAGGAAATGCAGTATTCCCTGACCAATCATGTTCACGTTGTCCTGCTGCCTCTCCCGGTTGCTAAGCAATTCGGTACGGTGACTGAAGGGGGACAAACAGTACTGCCAGGATATGATATAGCGAACATAACACCCATATTGAACCACACAATTCAAAATTTTCTTGATGAGTACCAGAAATGCCCAGGAGGAATTGGTAAGTTTAGCCCCTCCTTAAACAACCTAAGATGTGTGGGAATGTAAGTGTTGTATCACATACAGTACATTAAAGCATACACCAAAAAAATCCAGTAGACATTAATAAATCAATACAAGTCAATGGAAACATGATCATCAAATGACTCCATTTTTAAATAATAACAGTGGAGGTCATCATTTTAGAAAACAGGCCACTGTAGAATCAGTATGCTAATGGACGTACCCAAACGAGAAGAGCTGACTAGGCTTCTTCATGGCCACCCAGGAACTCAGCAGACAGGTGATCAGACTGTAGGCCAACAGGTACACATACATTACCAGTCAAAAGTTTGGACACACCTACTCATTCAAGGGTTTTTCTTTATTTTTACTATTTTCTACATTGTATAATAATAGCGAAGACATCAAAACTATAAAATAACACATGGAATCATATAGTAACCAAAAAATATATTTTAGATTCTTGGTGGTTAGAGAATGTCAAGACTTTGCAAAGCTGTCATCAAGGCAAAGGGTGGCTACTTTGAAGAATCTCACATTTATTTTGATTTGTATAACACTTTTTTTTGGTTACTACATGATTCCATGTGTTATTTCATAGTTTTGATGTCTTCACTATTACTCTACAATGTAGAAAATAGTACAAATTTACAAAAACCCTTGAATGAGTAGGTGTCCAAACTTTTGACTGGTACTGTAAATCATCATGACTAACAACACCTCAACACAAGCAATTGCACTCTAGTAAAAAGAGCTCAACACAAGTGTTAGGTACAATATTTAGCTTAGTGTAAAACTTCTTTAGACAGTGCTGATAAAACATGATGCTCCCCAGGATGCCCATTTACTCACCTGAAGAGATCGAAGATGGTGAGGTATGTGTATGCTGTTAAGGCTGAAATGACAGAGAAAAAGATGATCAGTGAGTGCTATATATTACTTGAATTGATTCTAATAGAAATTAAGCAAACGCTTTTTTGCTCTGTAAAAGTTATTGTAATATGTATGAAGAAGATAGCGGCGATACACCAGTTTAATTCATATAGACTATATTGATGAGATGAACCGCAATTGAATAGAGCGTGCCCTACTGTCAATCAACAAAACAAATGTTCTATGATGATAAATCAGCTGCAATACAACCTTAGTGTACCAGCCATTTCACAGACAAAAATATAAATATCCTTTGGTTGCCAAGGATTCCCTCCCCCAAAACTGTGCCATTCCTGTCCAGTAGAGATGACAGTGTAGCTGTCGTGTCTGAGCTAAGATGCCAACTCCCACGCATATACACAGACACAGCCTGTCATTGTTAATAGATTCAGTGAGCAAACGTGACCCAGTATCAAGCCTCCTACTGCTTCCCAATGTATCTAGACTTTAAAACACAGAGTAGTGCCGTGCCATTCACAGTCAAACTCCCCAGCTCTAGGGGGCAGTGTAGAGCAGAAGTAGGCTAGAGGACCAAGAGGCAACAGAGGTGGAGGCAGTGATAGCGCCGACCTGCAAACCCAGCTTTATGTAAGCTGGATATGATGGAGGAGATTAACAAAGCTTTGCATGGAGAGGAACATTTTGTTTTCACACTGCTCTACCATGTTGGCCAAACTGAGGTGATGTAATTCAGGATACACGCCGACCATTAGCCGTTGGCCCAGGGGATCTATCGGACTGATTGAGCTTGGTTTGTGCTGTACCTACCACGCCACCATGGTTACGGCTCAGCACTCTGCATCACCGCCAGAGCACACAGAAATATACAGTGGGGTCAGAAATAATTGATTCCCTTGATAAAGACGAGCAAAAATTACTAAAATAAATAATTCAAATACTGAGCTATAATGTATGAAAAAAATATTAAATTATATTATACTAATACAATTGCTCAGAGAAAGATATTTAACTAGTAATAATAATTTCTCAAAAAAGTAGAGGTCAAAATTGACACCCCTGTTTTCAATACCTCACCTTGCGAGGTTACACTAAGCCTTTTCCTAAAATGTTTTATGCTAACTGGAGAACCCATTGGGAAGGATCTTAGACCATTCCTACATACAGAATCTTTCCATATCCTTCGTCTGTACTTATGGGCTGCCCTCTAATATTAAACCAAAGGATTTCAAAGGGAGTCCAGAGACTGAGATAGCCATTGCAAAATGTTGATTTTGTGGCAAACTAACCATTTCTTTGTGGATTTTGAGGGTTATGGTCTTGCTGGAAGGTCTACTTGCAGCCAAGTTTCAGCCTCCTGGCAGAGGCAACCAGGTTGTTGACAAATTCCCCAGGACCAGCGCAAGCAGAATAGCCCCATAACATCAAAGATCCACCACCTTATTTTACAGTATGTATGGGGTTATTTTCTGCTTATGCATTCTCATTTAGAGCTCTTTGGCCAGGCATACCAGTGGAGGGTTTGTTGCCAAAATGAGAATGCATGAGCAGAAAAGAACCCCATACCTACTGTAAAATATGGTGGTGGCTCTTTGATGTTATGGGGCTATTTTGCTGAGAAATTGTATCATAAAATGTCCTTTTTTTGGATCATACAATATAGTTCAGTATTTAAATAATTGATTTTATACAGTCATTATCCCATATAGCCTTTCAACCGTGACCCAATCCTATAAATCCACTGTGGTGGTACAGGTGTCTCATCTTTAGGTGTTAATCATGTGAATGTACTATAACATCAGGGAGGACACAGGCTAGACTGGCCCATTGGTAAATGAATGATCAAATCGGATAAGCCCTGGAGCAGAGCCTTGCTATTCACTCTCAACGATTAGAAGATTGACAATGTTTACCAAAACAAAACAGGATGATATTTGTCACCAGGAAACGTCAGCTCAGTGTTTTTACATCAATCACACAGTGTATTCACCACACACTGCATCTGTTAGGACACATATCCTACCCAGTAGTCTGATACATTTTAATGCTGACATGCTGACCAAACCGGCCATGTTGCAAAAATGAATAAACACATACATGTTAATCAATAATGTCATTCAAACTGCTTGCTAGCGTCTGCATAGCCAGGCGCTAAAATAGAACATGGTCCTGTCTCTTCATCTACTCACTGTTTTTTTACAAGCATATACCCACGTAGGTAATTAAAAGATGGGAGGTACACACTCCAGTCCAGTTGGTGGCTGTAATGCACCTTAAGTTGGTTGCCAACCGCCATATAAAATCCACAGGAGGATGAATGAGAGATGAATCAAAGAAAATAAAAAATAACTAGGTTTCCCCTTTTTATCAGTTTATTATTATATTTTTTTACAGGGACAATGCACATTAATCAACATTTCAGTAAAAGTGCTGGTTTTAGCCAGCCGGCTATTTTTCAACCGCAGTCCTGGGGCAGGTTATTAAAAACAATTACAATACAGACAAACAATGAGCAGTGAGCACATACAGAGCAACATAGGCCAAGTAACACATAGCATGCAGACAGAACAACATAGGACAAGCAACATATAGCATGCAGACAGAACAACATAGGACAAGCAACATATAGCATGCAGACAGAACAACATAGGACAAGCAACATGTAGCATGCAGACAGAGCAGCATAGGCCAAGCAACATATAGCATGCAGACAGAACAACATAGGACAAGCAACATGTAGCATGCAGACAGAGCAGCATAGGCCAAGCAACATATAGCATGCAGACAGAACAACATAGGACAAGCAACATGTAGCATGCAGACAGAGCAGCATAGGACAAGCAACATGTAGCATGCAAACAGAGCAGCATAGGACAAGCAACATGTAGCATGCAGACAGAGAGACATAGGACAAGCAACATGTAGCATGCAGACAGAGAGACATAGGCCAAGCAACATGTAGCATGCAGACAGAGCAGCATAGGACAAGCAACATGTAGCATGCAGACAGAGCAGCATAGGACAAGCAACATGTAGCATGCAAACAGAGCAGCATAGGACAAGCAACATGTAGCATGCAAACAGAACAACATAGGACAAGCAACATGTAGCATGCAGACAGAGCAGCATAGGACAAGCAACATGTAGCATGCAAACAGAGCAGCATAGGACAAGCAACATGTAGCATGCAAACAGAGCAGCATAGGACAAGCAACATGTAGCATGCAGACAGAGCAGCATAGGACAAGCAACATGTAGCATGCAAACAGAGCAGCATAGGACAAGCAACATGTAGCATGCAAACAGAACAACATAGGACAAGCAACATGTAGCATGCAGACAGAGCAGCATAGGACAAGCAACATGTAGCATGCAAACAGAGCAGCATAGGACAAGCAACATGTAGCATGCAAACAGAGCAGCATAGGACAAGCAACATGTAGCATGCAGACAGAGCAGCATAGGACAAGCAACATGTAGCATGCAAACAGAGCAAAAGCACAAAAAGCAACAGTGTTTCCACACCTCACAAGCTACAGACAACATGGAAAGAAGCAATACAGTCAACTCTCACAGCAGACCGTGCGGATCTGCTGCCATGGGTTTGGGTTCTCTGTTTAACAAAAGTATTAAGTGGAGGGGGAGCCAGACCATTTAGGATCTTGAATACAAGACATGCGTCGGTGTATTGCACAAGATTTTCCCAACTCAGAAGTTCATGCTTTCTGAGGATGTAACAGTGATGATGGCTACTGGGCTTTCCATAAATCACTTTGAGAGCCTGTTTGTAGACCGACTGAATGGGTTTTAATGTTGTATAGCAAGCTTTGGCCAAACTACTCAAGCAGTATGTTAAGTGGGGGAGTGTAATAGCATTGAAGTACAGTTTTGCTACCTCTGTAGTCAATTTCGTATGAATCGGAAATTAGCTAGCTTGAACTTGGTCATTTTAGTTACCTTTTTAACCTGCTTTTTAAAAAAAGGGTTGAATTAAGTATGATGCCAAGGCACTTCAAATTGTATACCACCTGGAGAGTCTCTCCTGACACAGACATCTGGCTCAGTAGCTTCAGTTGCCCTTTTTGTGAACAACATGCAGACCGTTTAAAAAAAATTTAAAAAAATTACATTGAGACAAACATGAGTCACTTTGTAACCTGGACCATTACAGTAGTGAGTTCTTGTGCAGCTTGTTGTTTGCTCTTTGCATGCACATACATTACCAGTCAAAATTTTAGACACACCTACTCATTCAAGAGTTTCTCTTTATTTTCACAATTTTCTACAATGTAGAATAATAGTGAAGACATAAACTATAACACATTTGGAATCATGTAGTAACCAAAAAAAAAAAAAGTGTTCAACAAATCTAAATATAATTTATATTTCAGATTATTCAAAGTAGCCAACCTTTGCCTTGATGACAGCTTTGCATACTCTTGGCATTCTCTCAATCAGCTTCACCTGGAATGCTTTTCCAACAGTCTTGAAGGAGTTCCCATATATGCTGAGCACTTGTTGGCTGCTTTTCCTTCACTCTGCGGCCCAACTCACCCAAAACCATCTAAATTGTGTTGAGGTCGGGTGATTGTGGAGGCCAGGTAATCTGATGCAGCACTCCATCACTCTCCTTCTTGGTCAAATAGCCCTTACACAGCCTGGAGGTGTGTTGGGTCATTGTCCTGTTGAAAAACAAATGATAGTGGGACTAAGGGCAAAGCAGATGGGATGGCGTATCGCTGCAGAATGCTGTGGTAGCCATGCTGGTTAAGTGTAACTTGAATTCTAAATAAATCAGTGTCACCAGAAAAGCACCATCACACCTCCTCCTCCATGCTTCACGGTGGGAACCACACATGCGGAGATCATTCGTTTACCTACTCTGCATCTCACAAAGACACGGCGGTAGGAACCAAATATCTTAAATTTGGACTCAGACCAAAGGACAGATTTCTACCGGTCTAATGTCCATTGCTCATGTTTCTTGGCCCAAGCAAGTCTCCTCTTCTTATTGGTGTCCTTTAGTAGTGGTTTCTTCGCAGAAATCTGACCATGAAGGCCTGATTCACGCATTCTCCTCTGAACAGTTGATGTTGAGATGTGTCTGTTACTTGAACTCTGTGAAGCATTTATTTGGGCTGCAATTTCTGAGGCTGGTAACGCCAATGAACTTATCCACTACTGCAGAGGTAACTCTGAGTCTTCCTTTCCTGTGGCGGTCCTCATGAGAGCCAATTTCTTCATAGCGCTTGATGGTTTTTGCGACTGCACTTGAAGAAACTTTCAAAGATCTTGAAACTTTCCAGATTGACTGACCTTCATGTCTTAAAATAATGATGGACTGTAATTTCTCTTTGTTTATTTGAGCTGTTCTTGCCATAATATGGACTTCGTATTTTACCAAATAGGGCTATCTTCTGTATACCAACTGGAGGTCGACGGATTAATCGGGAATGGCCGATTAATTAGGGCCGATTTCAAGTTTTCATAATCGGAAATCGGTATTTTTGGGCGCCGATTTATTTATATATTTTTTTACACCTTTATTTCATCTTTATTTAACTAGGCAAGTCAGTTAAGAACACATTCTTATTTTCAATGACGGCCTAGGAACGTTCTGCCTCGTTCAGGGGATTGTCAGCTCAGGGGATCCAATCTTGCAACCTTACAGTTAACTAGTCCAATGCTCTAACACCTGATTACATTGCACTCCACGAGGAGCCTGCCTGTTACGTGAATGCAGTAAGCTAAGGTAAGTTGCTAGCTAGCATTAAACTTATTTCATAAAAAACAATCAATCAATGACTCTCATTGCTCCAATGTGTACTTAACCATAAACATCAATGCCTTTCTTAAAATCAATACACAAGTATATATTTTGAAACCTGCATATTTAGCTAAAAGAAATCCAGGTTAGCAGGCAATATTAACCAGGTGAAATTGTGTCATTTCTCTTGCGTTCATTGCACGCAGAGTCAGGGTATATGCAACAGTTTGGGCCGCCTGGCTCTTTGCGAACTAATTTGCCAGGTTATGACATAACATTGAAGGTTGTGCAATGTAACAGGAATATTTAGACTCATGGATGCCACCCGTTAGATAAAATACGGAACGGAATAAAGGTTTTGTTTTCGAGGTGATAGTTTCCGGATTAGTCAAAGGTATATGGTTTAGAGAGAAATAGTCGACGTGTTATAATTCCTGTAATAACTTGCGGCTGAACTTGAAAGGGGTTCCTTCGTTATTTTACCGTTCATGTCTTCCATAGAGAATGTCTTGATCTACTTCAAATAAGGTCTGTGTTTCGTGCAGGCTTAAACCGCCTCGGCGTTTTGATACCCGTGTAAATCTCACTAGGATAAGGTAACGTTTGTCAACATATTTTCATAAATCCACCCTACAAAAAAAAAAAGATCTTCGCTTATATTTAGCCAATATTGATCAGAGTTACCTTGTCCTATGGATATCTACACAGTTATAAAATTGGCAAGGTGGTGTAAGCCTACACGAAACACAGACCTTATTTTAAGTGAATCTAAAAATATCCTATGGAATAAATGAAGGAACCGCTTTTCAGATTTTGCTAGAAGGTGTCATGGGAATTATGACTCGCACTTTGGTTGTCAATTCTTACCATGCCCATAATTAAAATAGGATTTCCTGCATATAGAAATTAGTTTTTGTTTTCAACATTCATCACAGGTAACTTAAACTCTATTTTTATTCAAACAGTTGAGAGTATTTGTCTCCTAAGCAGACTCTTCAGTATCATTGTCACTTCAGAGCTGTGTGTGTGTGTGTATTTATGTATTATATTAAGTTAAAATAAAAAAGTGTTCATTGTTCATTCAGTATTGTTGCAATTGTCATTATTACAAAAATGTGTGTCTGAATACACACACATAAAAAAAAATACATTTTTATTTTTTTATTATTTATTTAAAATCGGCCGATTAATCGGTATCGGCTTTTTTTGTCCTCCAATAATCGGTATCGGCGTTGAAAAATCATAATCGGTCGACCTCTAATACCAACCCTACCTTGTCAAAACACAACTGATTGGCTCAAACGCATTAAGAAGGAAAGAAATTCCACAAATAAACCTGGCAAGGCACACCTGTTAATTGAAATGCATTTCTGATGAGTACCTCATGAAGCTGGTTGAGAGAATGCCAAGAGTGTGCAAAGCTGTCATCAATGCAAAGGGTGGCTACTTTGAAGAATCTCAAATATATTTTGATTTGTTTAACACTTTTTTGGTTAATACATGATTCCATGTGTAATTTCATAGTGTTGATTTCGTCACAATTTTTCTACAATGTAAAAAATAGAAAAATAAATACCCTGGAATGAGTAGGTATCACTGTATCATTTGCATACATTTGAACTTCAGACCCAGTACAGACAGAAGGCAGATCATTAATATACAAGCTGAACAGGAGGGGCCCCAGTATTGACCCTTGGGGCACGCCCACATCGTAGCTTAGAGTGGGAGATAGCACTATACCCACTGGGTTCTGCCCACTGGGTTCTGCCTTCAAGGTATGATTTCATCCATCATGGCATCGGGGGAAAAGTTGAACTTGGACAGTTTTGTGATGAGAACCTCATGGTTAACAGTATCCAAAGCTTTCCCTAAGTCTAGAAATACAGCCCCAACAATGCCCCCTTTGTCCATCTTGGACACATTTTCCAGAAGAAAGCAGTTGGCCGTTTCTGTGGAGTGTTTTGCTCTGAAGCCAAACTGCATGTTGTATAATGTGAAGGGGCTGTTGTCGAGGTGGGCAGTCAGTTGCTCTGCTACACACTTTTCAGCAACCTTCAACACCACAGGTAGTATACTAATGGGCCTGTAGTTACTCACTTCAGCAGGGTCACCTGATTTAAAGATGGCCGTTATGGTCAACATCAGGACCCTTGGAAATAATACCCCCTGACCAACAGACCTGTTGGTGACCTTAGTAATGGGGCCAATGAGTGACTCTTTGTAGTTTTTAAGAAAGGTAGAGTCCAGCCCAAACACATCTTTGGCTTTAGTGTTCTTTAGTGAGATAATCACCTTGTTCACCTCTGACTCAGAAACCTCCCTTATGATGAAGACTGGGTGAGTGTCATTCACTAGCACTGAGCCCAAGAAACCAGTGGAGGGGTTCTGTGTCAGTACTTTAACAGTCAACAAAGCAGGAATTGAAGGCGGTTGCTATTTTGACTGCATCCTGTGTTAGACTGTCATTCACATGAATTTCTAGCCTTTTTGCAGTGTTACTACAGTCTTTCCTTGTTAATTTTATCTTCTCCCAGATCAATTTAGAATTTCCCTTTGCTTCACCAATCATGTTGATAAAAAACGTTTGCCTTGGCCTGTCTGATTTCTTTCATCACCTTATTTCTCAACATGGTAAGTCTGTCATACTGTAATTTGGACTTTAGGGCTTTAGAGCATGATCTCGTTCTTTCATCCGTCTCCATTATTTCTCCATATAGCCAAGGAAGAGCAGTCTTTTGGCCAGGTTTAGATGATTTTCTTTAGGAGGCCATTTATTGTAGTCCTGATTGTGGATAAAAAAACCTGACTATCAGCTTCCACATCTGTATAGGACAAGAGATCATTCCAGGTAATTCCTTTAATTGCATTTTCAAAATAATTGAATTCACTCTTAGAAAGCCTGAGCAGCTCAGAACACCTAACAGTAGAGGTTAAACCTGTTCTTGGAAAGCTTTATGGCAATAAGTGTCAGATTATTATTACAGGCCAGTAACCATATTGAATGATTTAGTCACTCTCTGGTTTATTACTGAACACCAGATCAACTTTCGACCTTACACTAGCTGTGTAAGGTCAAAGGTATTCGTGAGGGTTTTGCTACAAATCTTGTCTTGATAATGAATGTTAAAATCTCCCATTAAGATTACCTCTTTCCCAAAATCACATTTCTTAAGCATGTTATTAAATTGATCAAAGAACACTTGTTTGGTGGAAGGTGGTCTATACATTCCAATAAGGGTAAAATACATTTGGGGAGACAGTAGCATTTAGGCCTATACATTCTAGTTTATTATCACATGACCACTCAATTTGTTTACATCGGATATGTTCTTTAATGTAAATCATCAGACCCCCTCATCTTCCTTCAATCCTGTCTCTCTTGAAAACATTGTAGCCAGGCACAATCAAAGCAGCTGATGGAGTTTTTATGGAGCCATGTCTCTGAAAGGCAGTCAAGGTTGGAGTCTGAGAAGATGAATTTGATAATTTCCTGGAATGACGCCGCAAATGTTCAAATGCCCCCCTAGTAGTCCCTTGGGCTTAGCTCGTGGGTCCCAGATGACTCAAGAGTGAATGACACATCGAAAATGTTACTATTTTCACTGTTTTCTGGAAGCTGGGTTTAGGCCGTTTTGATTAGAGGCAGTTCGGTACTGCAATTAACTATCCCTTCCGCTTGCACTGGATGCAGGGAACTAATTAAAACAGCTTGCGTGCCGAGAGCAGAGTCAAGGATCGCATATAGCGACTTGGATATGTTTGGAGAGTTACATTTCATCTTCGAGCTGGGTGACTTGAGAGAAACCATTAAAGCATAGCAATCACCCACCTCCGCGGCCATCCACTGCTCCCCACTCCGATGAGTATCGATGGCTAGGTGATGTTAGGCCCAGGGTTGAGTTGCACATCCCCGGAGAGCAGGAGGCTAGTGAACAGGTAGTTTAGCAGTTTCCGATAGATGTTAGACTTGCGTCTGTTACTCCTAAGCGATTCAGTCAAATAGTGATCAAAGTAGATTTGGCCATTATTCAGAACATGATGGTACACTGTGTACTGTCCGCTCCCATGGAACGATGAACCAATCGTTAATTTCTTACATTTGTACCCCAGGTAATCTGTATGTAATGAAACCTAAGTCGGGAGGAACTACTGAATATAAGAACAACGTCAACTCACCATCATTACGACCAGGAATATGACTTCCCCGAAGCGGATCCTGTGTTTTGCCTTCCACCCAGGACAATGGATCTGATCCCAGCCGGCGAACCAAAACAACGTCGCCGTAAAAGGGGCAAACGAAGCGGTCTTCTGGTCAGGCTCCGGAGACGGGCACATCGCGCACCACTCCCTAGCATACTACTCGCCAATGTCCAGTCTCTTGACAACAAGGTTGATGAAATCCGAGCAAGGGTTGCCTTTCAGGGAGACATCAGAGACTGTAACGTTCTTTGCTTCATGGAAACATGGCTCACTCGAGAGACGCTATCGGAGTCGATGCAGCCAGCTGGTTTCTTCACGCATCGCGCCGACAGAAACAAGCATCTTTCTGGTAAGAAGAGGGGCGGGGGGGTATGCCTTATGATCACACCATGTCTCGTTAATCATAACAACATACAGGAACTCAAGTCCTTCTGTTCACCTGACTTAGAATTCCTCACAATCAATGTCGACCGCATTATCTACCAAGGGAATTATCTTCGATTATAATCACAGCCGTATATCTTCCCCCCCCAAGCAGACACATCGATGGCCCTGAACAAACTTTATTTGACTCTATGTAAACTGGAAACCACATATCCTGAGGCTGCATTCATTGTAGCTGGGGATTTTAACAAAGCTAATCTGAAAACAAGACTCCCTAAATTCTATCAGCATATCGATTGCGCAACCAGGGCTGGTAAAACCCTGGATCATTGTTATTCTAACTTCCGCGACGCATATAAGGCCTTCCCCCGCCCTCCTTTCGGAAAAGCTGACCACGACTCCATTTTGTTACTTCCAGCCTACAGAAAGAAACTAAAACAAGAAGCTCCCGCACTCAGGTCTGTTCAACGCTGGTCCGACCAATCTGATTCCACGCTTCAAGACTGCTTCGATCACGTGGTTTGTAATATGTTCCGCATTGCGTCCAACAACAACATTGACGAATACGCTGATTCGGTGAGCGAGTTCTTTAGAAAGTGCATCGGCGATGTCGTACCCACAGCAACTATTAAGACATTCCCAAACCAGAAACCGTGAATTGATGGTAGCATTTGCGTGAAACTGAAAGCGCAAACCACTGCTTTTAACCAGGGCAAGGTGACCGGAAACATGACCGAATACAAACAGTGTAGCTATTCCCTACGCAAGGCAATCAAACAAGCTAAGCTTCAGTATAGAGACAAAGTAGAGTTGCAATTCAACGGCTCAGACACAAGAGGTATGTGGCAGGGTCTACAGTCAATCACGGATTACAAAAAGAGAACCAGCCCCGTCGCAGACCAGGATGTCTTGCTCCCAGACAGACTAAATAACTTCTTTGCTCGCTTTGAGGACAATACAGTGCCACTGACACGGCCCGCTACCAAAACCTGCGGACTCTCCTTCACTGCAGCCGACGTGAGTAAAACATTTAAACGTGTTAACCCTCGCAAGGCTGCAGGCCCAGACGGCATCCCAAGCCGCGTCCTCAGAGCATGCGCAGACCAGCTGGCTGGTGTGTTTACGGACATATTCAATCAATCCTTATCCCAGTCTGCTGTTCCCACATGCTTCAAGAGGGCCACCATTGTTCCTGTTCCCAAGAAAGCTAAGGTAACTGAGCTAAATGACTAACGCCCCATAGCACTCACTTCCGTCATCATGAAGTGCTTTGATAGACTAGTCAAGGACCATATCACCTCCACCCTACCTGACACCCTAGACCCATTCCAATTTGCTTACCGCCCCAATAGGTCCAAAGACGACGCAATCGCAACCACACTGCCCTAACCCATCTGGACAAGAGGAATACCTATGTGAGAATGCTGTTCATCGACTACAGCTCAGCATTTAACACCATAGTACCCTCCAAACTCGTCATCAAGCTGTGCAACTGTGTACTGGACTTCCTGATGGGCCGCCCCCAGGTGGTGAGGGTAGGTCACAACATCTCCACCCCGCTGATCCTCAACACTGGGGCCCCACAAGGGTGTGTTCTGAGCCCTCTCCTGTACTCCCTGTTCACCCACGACTGAGGGGCCATGCACGCCTCCAACTCAATCATCAAGTTTGCGGACGACACTACGGTGGTAGGCTTGATTACCAACAACGACGAGACTGCCTACAGGGAGGAGGTGAGGGCCCTCGGAGTGTGGTGTCAGGAAAATAACCTCACACTCAACGTCAACAAAACAAAGGAGATGATTGTGGACTTCAGGAAACAGCAGAGGGAGCACCCCCCTATCCACATCGACGGGACAGTAGTGGAGAGGGTAGTAAGTTTTAAGTTCCTCTGCGTACACATCACGGACAAACTGAATTGGTCCACCCACACAGACAGCGTTGTGAAGAAGGCGCAGCAGCGCCTCTTCAATCTCAGGAGGCTGAAGAAATTCGGCTTGTCACCAAAAGCACTCACAAACTTCTACAGATGCACAATCGAGAGCATCCTGTCGGGCTGTATCACTGCCTGGTACGGCAACTGCTCCGCCCACAACCGTAAGGCTCTCCAGAGGGTAGTGAGGTCTGCACAACGCATTACTGGGGGCAAACTACCTGCCCTCCAGGACACCTACACCACCCGATGTCACAGGAAGGCCATAAAGATCATCAAGGACAACAACCACCCGAGCCACTGCCTGTTCACCCCGCTATCATCTAGAAGGCGAGGTCAGTACAGGTGCATCAAAGCAGGGACCGAGAGACTGAAAAACAGCTTCTATCTCAAGGCCATCAGACTGTTAAACAGCCACCACTAACATTGAGTGGCTGCTACTAACATACTGACTCAACTCCAGCTCACTTTAATAATCGAATTGATGGAAATTGATAAAAAATGTATCACTAGCCACTTTAAACAATGCCACTTAATATAATGTATATGTATATACTGTACTCTATATCATCTACTGCATCTTGCCATCTTTATGTAATAAATGTATCACTAGCCACTTTAAACTATGCCACTTTTATGTTTACATACCCTACACTACTGATCTCATATGTATATACTGTACTCGATACCATCTACTACATCTTGCCTATGCCGTTCTGTACCATCACTCATTCATATATCTTTATGTACATATTCTTTATCCCTTTACACTTGTGTGTGTATAAGGTAGTAGTTGTGGAATTGTTAGGTTAGATTACTCGTTGGTTATTACTGCATTGTCGGAACTAGAAGCACAAGCATTTCGCTACCCTCGCATTAACATCTGCTAACCATGTGTATGTGACAAATAAAATTTGATGTGCTTGTCTGGGGTGTCGGCATTCCCTGACAGTATTGTCATCCCAGCAAGGACGCAGTGAGATTATCAGTACAGCAGCTACATGACTGATAATCGTGGCAATAACCATCGGCATACACCTGATGTTTTAGATAAATTAACAGCATCTGGAGGAGAAGCGGCACTACCCTCCCTTTGGTCTGCCATCATTCACAATTTTGTGTGACTTTTTTTAAGGCTAAATATTCTACAAAGATTCAGCAAAATAAATTAAAAAATTTAAAAGATATTATGCATTTCAGGTAATAATAACCCAATGTTTTTCTCCCAGTACAAATTAGCTAGCAACAATAAGCTAGCTAACTGTCCAGGAATGTTTTTATGCGTTTTGACCTGTACCCAAATGAATGTAGTTGGTTTAGTTAGTTTTGGTATTTTGCCTCTGGTGCGCGGAGCCGGTTTGGTCAGCTGTCTGGCATGGAGCAGCAAAACTAGTCATAACCCAGAGGAGGAGGCCCGGTGGGCCGGCTCCCTCCAGAGCTGAACCCAATACGTGGAGCATAATGTTTGCAGATTAAGGTCACTGGAGTATGATTTCAGACCTGATCAATGGGAGATTAAAAAGGGTAGGAGCGCAGTGGAGGAATATGACTCAGGAGCTGCATATTTAATGTTGTCTGCAGAGCAGAAGCCCAAAGCAGTCTGATCGGCTGACTGTTCCCTGTGCCTTGCTGCCATCCCAGCCCCAGCCTCAGCCCCCCCAACCTCAGCCCCTAGCCCCAGCCTCACCTCCCGGCCCCAGTTCCACCCCAGGGAACAAAGCCCATTAACGGCATTAAGTGCTGCCTGGTTATCGGAGGATAAGCAAAAGTTGACGGGCCTTTGGGCCACGGGTGTGTATCACCTTTCCCTGGGCCAGGCTCTGCTGGGTCCTAACCGCATTGGCGCATACACACAGGTTACACACACGGTATCTCAGATAGGAGAGATTTGCAAACTGCAGCAGTGGGCTGTCATTGCACAGAGAAACATGCATCGACCAGGACATCTCGGGTGTCTGTCAACGCGGCACATTAAAACAATAGATCGCTCCATATGTAAACTAAAAGCTTTATTGACTGACTACACAGAAACACCTGGCAGGGGAAATGTGAACCGTGCAAAGGAAGCGGCGGCTGGTCTGGGCCTTGGGCCGTGCTGACAACCACACGGGGTGAAAGTGAGACCAGGGAAACACACATTCAGGGCTGGCTGGTACTGGGAGCACACACACCACCTTAGTGGCCCAGGGAGGGAGAAGTGAGTGACAACAAACTGCATATAGTTCAGCACACAGACATAAGCGTACAATTGTTGAGATAGTTGACCCATCAAACCTGACCTGTCAGTAACCACAACCTGAACTAGCTCCGACTACCAGCACTCACTAAGAAACTTTCGGCTGACCACAAAAAAACATTGGAGAATTGTTTGAAGGAAAACCTGACCTCAGAGATCAACATTTCAATTCACCATTCAGTGGAAACAATGAAGATGGTACACAACTCATTTAGTAAGATAGTGTTCTGATAATGGTCAATGTATAGAATGAGATTGTATTTCTATGCATGTAACCACACCTTTGAAGTTGCTTTCAGGTTCTATGCAAAGGTTTCTCACTAGTTTACTCTTGACAGTTGGTGTATAAACAGCCACAAAGCCTTCAGAAAACATAATCATGAAAATCTCTAGTTGTAATCAACAATATAAGATAAAAATTCTCACCTTTTCAAAGTGTGGTGTTACTGAACCCCCCCCCCCCCATGGCTTTTGTACAAGTTGGCCCTATTGTTGTCAGAGCGAC
The DNA here is from genome assembly GCF_045679555.1 of Salvelinus alpinus. Lineage (NCBI taxonomy): Eukaryota > Metazoa > Chordata > Actinopteri > Salmoniformes > Salmonidae > Salvelinus > Salvelinus alpinus. The sequence continues at coordinate 24,969,745 of NC_092117.1, forward strand.
AGACTACACTGAATCCTGATGGATGAGGCAAGTAGGATATAGCTTAGCCCTCTGAATAGGAAGACATGGGTGAGCAGCACATTGGTTTTGTCCAATAATTAATAGGCTTGTGTAACGTGAGGCTGCAGAAAGAGGCTGGAACTCCACACTTTAAGTAGGATGTCAGAAATTAATAGGGGTACAAGGACAGGTCTCTGAGGAGCTCCACACCAGCTTGTAGTGAAATCTTCCCCTGCTCCAACCCTGAGCTGAATAAACAGTCTCTGACCAGACTTGGCTTGGATAGGCTCCTGTCATCAGGGTGGATCTCAGTCTGTGGAATGTCTCAGGTGTACCAAAGTGTCTTAATTTAACAGCATCAAAACCAGATGCTGCAATTAGATTAGCTCATATTAGGTAGCTCGATAAAGATTACATAAGGTAATGAGGCCATTAGCTGTACTGAACATACTGTCCACGAGCCACATTACCTAGTTCTAGCCTATAAACTACATGTCTATGAAAAAAAGCGAACCTTGTGGACCTATTATATAGCTATAGATCAGTGTCCAGGGCCAGATTCTAAGTACAGCAGATATGAGCAGATGTCACCTACTCTCCGAGGGTGTCTCAGGGGGAGTTGGGATATACAAAAACACATTTCCAATTCACTTATGTGTATAATACACACTTGTACATGTGTGAAATAGGACAAATATAAGCACCCACCTAATATTTTAGTTTTTTTATGTGGTTGTATGGGGAATAAATTTAATTTAATTATTGGCAAAGCTGAGAACTGAAAGTGAATCTGAATGTAGGACTGTTCCCTTTACTCACAGCCCTGTGGGACTCACCAGCTGTGCTCTAGCGGGGAAGAACAGGAGGGGCCTGGGGACTAACTAACTCTCCCTTTACCAAATACAGACACACTGGAGCGCAGACACACACGCGCACACACAGACACAAACAAACAAAGATAAACAAACAAACACATGGACACACGTGCTGCAAGGGCCTAGACAGGATAACCTCAAGTGCCACACACAATCTCTTCCCATCTCTGACAGTCACACTCTCTTATCCACAGACAGACATTTTTGTGGGAGGCATCTGCATAGAGTTTGCCACCATGCCGATCTCCTGAGAGCCACACTGAGCGAGCCGCTCAGACTGGGGGGGTTGTCAGGACAGGGTAAACCCTTTCATTCAGACCTCTCTCTCTCTCCCTGGGCAGGAGGAAGGATGAGAGAGGGATAAAGGAGGAGGGGGGGTGTTTATAAGCCTGCAGAACAGGCACTTGACCTCCTTTCGCTTGGCTTCCCCCAGCTGTAGAAATACGGTGGGAACACACAGTCCCAGAGTATAGTGCTTCTGAGAGGAGGCTGTCTGCTATGAAGGAGCAGAGCAGACAGACATCAGATGCACTAACACACACATAGAACAAACACAAAGATTAGTTGTGTGTGTGTGTTTCTCTCCAGAAACTAAACACACTGCACACTAAACTGTGAATTAAACAAATAAAAACAAGACTCTGAACCAAGGCCAGTCACTACGTTCCATAACACCATCAAGACAGAAAATAAATGTCCTGAATTTCCAGGAATCACAACAGAGCATTAAATATGCTTAAAAGTAACCCTTTCTAATCATCCAGTATAATCCCGCATATCAATTCAGCAGAATAATTGCCATAGTAAACAAACACAGTATGAGAAGGGAATAAACCTAGAGGATCATGGGCCTTAAACAATAACCCAGTGCACACTGCAGTCAGTTTGTATTTGTCTGTAATGACCTACACAACCAACATTCCCAGGCAACTATTGATCCAGCTAAAATAAGTGTTGACAAAAGAGGGATACGCATATCAAATTAAGGCATGGACATTTTTCAACAGCTTGAAACTTTATCTAGTCTTCCGGTGCAAAATTTGATCTGGACCAGCTGACAACACCAAACATTCCTGTAGACTCATCTGTTTTATTCCGACAGCCTACGGAACAGCGCACCACTTTAGGATCAGTTATGCACACACACAAAATGAACTTTGAGAAGGAGGTGAGGAGAGAGAATGCGAGGAATCAAGGAAATACAATTAAGAGTCATCCCCGGAAACATCCCAACACCACCCCTGAAGGCACCATTATCAGATACTTTGTAGATAGGTAATGAAAGGAAATCGATTGTTATCGAATCAGAACATTTTCAGTTGAAGAAATGGCTGTGGTCACACGCACATCCATCAAAAAACTTGGGTGCTTGGCTAATGGTACATACATGAAAAGAACATAAAGGCCTGTACACTGTTTACTCCCAAATAATTACCACCTTTAATGATCGACCGATTATGATTTTTCAATGCCGATACCGATTATTGGAGTACCAAAAAAAGCGGATACCGATTAAATCGGCCAATTTTTATTTTTTTTGTAATAATGACAATTACAACAATACTGAATGAACACTTATTTTAACTTAATATAATACATCAATTAAATCAATTTAGCCTCAAATAAATAATGAAACATGTTCAATTTGGTTTAAATAATGCAAAAACAAAGTGTTGGAGAAGAAAGTAAAAGTGCAATATGTGCCATGTAAAAAAGCTAACGTTTAAGTTCCTTGCTCAGAACATGAGACCATATGAAAGCTGGTGGTTCCTTTAAACATGAGTCTTCAATATTCCCAGGTAAGAAGTTTTAGGTTGTAGTTATTATAGGAATTATAGGACTATTTCTCTCTATACCATTTGTATTTCATATACCTTTGACTATTGGATGTTCTTATAGGCACTTTAGTATTGCCAGTGTAACGGTATAGCTTCCGTCCTTCTCCTCGCCCCTACCTAGGCTCGAACCAGGAACACATCGACAACAGCCACCCTCGAAGCATCGTTACCCATCGCTCCACAAAAGAGCAAGGGGAACAACTACTCCAAGTCTCAGAGCAAGTGACGTCACCGATTGAAACGCTATTAGCGCGCACCCCGCTAACTAGCTAGCCATTTCACATCGGTAACACCAGCCTAATCTCGGGCGTTGATAGGCTTGAAGTCGTAAACAGCTCAATGCTTGAAGCATTGTGAAGAGCTGCTGGCAAATGAACGAAAGTGCTGTTTGAATGAATGCGTACGAGCCTGCTGCTGCCTACCATCGCTCAGTCAGACTGCTCTATCAAATATCAAATCATAGACTTAATTATAACATAATAACACACAGAAATACGAGCCTTTGGTCATTAATATGGTCGAATCCGGAAACTATCGTTTCGAAAACAAAACGTTTATTCTTTCAGTGAAATACGGAACCGTTCCGTATTTTATCTAACGGGTGGCATCCATAAGTCTAAATATTCCTGTTACATTGCACAACCTTCAATGTTATGTCATAATTACGTAAAATTCTGGCAAATTAGTTTGCAAAAAGCCAGGCGGCCCAAATTGTTGCATATACCCTGACTCTGCGTGCAATGAACGCAAGAGAAGTGACACAATTTCACCTGGTTAATATTGCCTGCTAACCTGGATTTCTTTTAGCTAAATATGCAGGTTTAAAAAGATATACTTCTGTGTATTGATTTTAAGAAAGGCATTGATGTTTATGGTTAGGTACAGTCGTGCAACAATTGTGCTTTTTTCGCAAATGCGCTTTTGTTAAATCATCCCCCGTTTGGCGAAGTTGGCTGTCTTTGTTAGGAAGAAATAGTCTTCACACAGTTCGCAACGAGCCAGGCAGCCCAAACTGCTGCATATACCCTGACTCTGTTGCAAGAGAAGTGACACAATTTCCCTAGTTAAAAGAAATTAATGTTAGCAGGCAATATTAACTAAATATGCAGGTTTCAAAATATATACTTGTGTATTGATTTTAAGAAAGGCATTGATGTTTATGGTTAGGTACACAGTGGAGCAACGACAGTCCTTTTTCGCTAATGCGCACCGCATCGATTATATGCAACGCAGGACACGCTAGATAAACTAGTAATATCAACCATGTGTAGTTAACTAGTGATTATGATTGATTGATTGTTTTTTATAAGATAAGTTTCATGCTAGCTAGCAACTTACCTTGGCTTCTTACTGCATTCGCGTTACAGGCAGGCTCCTTGTGGAGTGCAATGTAAGGCAGGTGGTAAGAGCGTTGGACTAGTTAACCGTAAGGTTGCAAGATTGAATCCCCAAGCTGACAAGGTGAAAGTCTGTCGTTCTGCCCCTGAACAAAGCAGTTAACCCACCATTCCTAGGCCATCATTGAAAATAAGAATGTGTTCTTAACTGACTTGCCTAGTTAAATAAAGGTGTAATATTTTTAAATCAGCCAAATCGGTGTCCACAAATACCGATTTCCGATTGTTATGAAAACTTGAAATCGGCCCTAATTAATCATCCATTCCGATTAATTGGTCGACCTCTAGTTTTGATCCAGAGGATCTTTGTCAGGTCCAAAATATCTGCTAGCTATATAAATACATTTCTGGTTGCTATTCCTTAAAAGTACATATTGCTCTTCTTCCTGAAATTAGCAACAAATCTGTAAATGACAAGCTATTATCTTTCTACCATTGTTCATAGCTATTAGCTACAGACAGGATAATGTATCTATAGATCAGCGGAAGTAGCCTCCTAAGAGATCAATTTTTCCTTTTTAGTATTTTTATGAGAAACTGGAACAGAAAATTAGTTGCACTGCAATGTCTTCCTTTTGAATTTGAAAGGCTTCATGCTAATGACATCTTAAGCCAGCAGGTAGCCGAGCGGGTAGAGCGTTGGGCCAGTAAACTGAAAAGGTTACTCGTCTGAATCACCAAGCTGACAAGGTGAAAAATCTGCCGTGGGCCCTTGAGCAAGGCACTTAACCATAATTGCTGTTGATAATGGCTGACCCTGGCCGTAACCCCACTCTCCGAGGGTGTCTCAGGGGGAGTTGGGATATACAAAAAACACATTTCCAATTCACACATGAGTATAATACACACTTGTGCATGTGTGAAATAGGACAAATATAAGCACCCACCAAGTTATTAAAAGGGATTTATTTTGGATTTATGCTGCCCTTATACTCAAAATTAGGCCTACTACTATTTTAGGCCTATTAGGCCTTCTGGCTCGGGCAAGTAGCCTTGCCCGAGCCAGAATGGCCCATAGGGCAGGAGCCCATCTCCTGTTGTTGTAGTCTGAGGCAGCTGGAGAGGGTGCTAGTCTATCACTAGGCCTCGATGTATTCACATGCTAAGCCTAGTAATAGCCTGCAATGCCACTGTTAATTACATGTTCTCTTCCAAGTAGCGTTATGCATGCTTGTTTAACAACCGCTTAATGAAAATGCACTATAAATAGACCTGTCAGAGAGAAATGCAGCATGTCGTCCTTGTGTGTTTTGTTCAGTGTCACTGAATTGGAAACCCCCATAAATAGACAATGAGATTTAAGTGTAGTCACATTTTCTCTTAGTTAATCATTATCTCGCTCAACCACGAATGCTGCACTTGAATTTACAGGGCAGTGAAGGATTACCAGCAGGTTTGCGTCAAACTCTGTGGAGCTAACATTGATTCTATCCAATCTGCAAGGAAGGATTAGGAGTAGTAGCCCTCCACTTTAGAGGTTTGTAATGGAAAAACATCTCCTGCTCAAGTTTAGAATAGGAGATCTCTTCAGGAAGCCGCTTTCTCACAAATGAGCAGCTACATTCACAGCTAGGACCAGTCACAGGGATGAGGCTTGGTGCTGCTGATGGGGACCTCAGATTGTTCTCAGACCAAGCTCACAGCCCTTCCTCTCTCTTCCTCCTTCTGTGTGACTATATGGCCGCTGACATGGCAAATTTCGGCCCGATTATGCAAACCCCACGTTCTATGGTTCCGTCCTGCATGCCTTTGGGACATTATCGTATCAAATTCAATTAGAGATTCTCTTTTGTTTTCACAATGTCACTCAGTTGATGATGCTCTACTGGAATGACTAGTCCACTGTAGGCAGTACGGAGCATGTATGAAAAGCATACATCTCCTATGCAACAGCAGTGTAGCTTTGCTTTGTTGTAACACTGGCATTGTTTACTATGAAGGGGGAGAGGGAGAGAGGAGGACGGGAGGGGAGTCTAATGAACCGGAAGCCAAATGCTCAGCCCACCACATTAGGGTAAATATGCAATGACTGGAAAACATTCAGAGATGTGGAAGAGATCTAATTTGCCACACAGACACACTATAATAAAATCCTCAGACCACTACACTACCGCTCCTCTCAGTCTGAGCAGCAAACTCATAACACACAGCTAAAACAACATCCGCAAGCTTGTACAGTTGTCCTGACACCACACAAACTAGTGTTGTCCTGACACCACACAAACTAGTGTTGTCCTTACACCACACAAACTAGTGTTGTCCTGACACCACACAAACTAGTGTTGTCCTGACACCACACAAACAACATGTACTAGTGCTGTCACAATATCATAATTTGGAGTTTGATAGTAGGTTTGGTATCACAATACTCAATAACAAAACGATACCACAGCAAACAAATAAAGTTGGGAGAAGGACAGATTTTCCAATCATCTTTCCAGGTTTTTGCTTTTCAAAACCACACTTAACAGAAAAACAACTAGACGTTCTAAGTTCACAACAATGAACTCATTCAAGTCAATGATGACATAATGGGTGGACTAACGGCCATGGACGCAGTAAAGAGGTCAATCGAACTCTAACACACAATGGAATTACCATGGAAACGCATGGGGAAAAGGGCTGTGGGAGAAAGATTCAGAATCTCCTCATTGCCCCCCTGCAAAATTAGCCTACATTGACATTCTACATTACCATTGAAATTATTGCATCACAATACTGGCAGCCATTGCGAGTGTACCCATGAGTTCAGTCAAATTGCCAGGGTAAGAAGTTCTGAATCTGTTCTATTCATTCTGTTTCTATGTGTGCTGCTGCTGCATTGTGGTCACTCAGTCAGCGATTTGTTCGACCAAAACATAAATACATTTGTTTTACGGTCATGACGACTATTTTATTTTCATGGCGGTCTTCATTCATAACCGTCAGTTACACGGTAATTATGCCAGCCCTAATTTTACCACACAGGAGACCACTTTTGAGGTCTGTGAAAAATCTATGACATTTTGATTGAGTGTAGTTGCCCTTTAATTTAAGTGTGCATGCACTGTAAAGATGTATAGCGAGCATTACATGGAAATAACCCATTTTGCATGGAGATTACTTTCAAATGGCAGAAGCCTTCAATGGCAGTCAATTGGGTTGGGATTCTATTGGTTGGGAGCGAGCAGCCAATTATCAGAGCATTTGTGTCTTCAATTGGTTTACCAAGTTTGTAAATTGCTTTAAGCAATATGACTGCCATCTAGTGGCCATAAATGAATGACAAGATTTGGTTCAAGACCCCAACAAGGCAGGTGGCGGCGGCAAGTCACCAATATTAGCCCTTACACTTTTTTTCTAACATAACAAGAAAATTGACTGCTTTAAAATGGAGAGCGCGCCATTGAGCCTGTCACCAAGGCCATAATGACACAGATACAACGTTGCAATCTCTATAGAATGCACCAAGCACTGTTTGGTTAGCAGTGTTTCTGTAGCGCACGTGAGTTTGCTAGACAAATGCCCACTGGATTGAAGAAAATAATCATGATTCTGACAGGTAAGCATAGGCTACTTTGTAGTTAACTTTAAATTGAAAAGGTTTTTGGGAAAGCCAAAAACAGCTACACAAAGAGGTAGACATACAGTGGGGAGAACAAGTATTTGATACACTGCCGATTTTGCAGGTTTTCCTACTTACAAAGCATGTAGAGGTCTGTACTTTTTATCATAGGTACACTTCAACTGTGAGAGACGGAATCTAAAACAAAAATCCAGAAAATCACATTGTATGATTTTTAAGTAATTAATTTGCATTTTATTGCATGACATAAGTATTTGATCACCTACCAACCAGTAAGAATTCCGGCTCTCACAGACCTGTTAGTTTTTCTTTAAGAAGCCCTCCTGTTCTCCACTCATTACCTGTATTAACTGCACCTGTTTGAACTCGTTACCTGTATAAAAGACACCTGTCCACACACTCAATCAAACAGACTCCAACCTCTCCACAATGGCCAAGACCAGAGAGCTGTGTAAGGACATCAGGGATAAAATTGTAGACCTGAACAAGGCTGGGATGGGCTACAGGACAATAGGCAAGCAGCTTGGTGAGAAGGCAACAACTGTTGGCGCAATTATTAGAAAATGGAAGAAGTTGAAGATGACGGTCAATCACCCTCGGTCTGGGGCTCCATGCAAGATCTCACCTCGTGGGGCATCAATGATCATGGGGAAGGTGAGGGATCAGCCCAGAACTACACGGCAGGACCTGGTCAATGACCTGAAGAGAGCTGGGACCACAGTCTCAAAGAAAACCATTAGTACCACACTACGCCGTCATGGATTAAAATCCTGCAGCACACGCAAGGTCCCCCTGCTCAAGCCAGCGCATGTCCAGGCCCGTCTGAAGTTTGCCAATGACCATTTGGATGATCCAGAGGAGGAATGGGAGAAGGTCATGTGGTCTGATGAGACAAAAATAGAGCTTTTTGGTCTAAACTCCACTCGCCGTGTTTGGAGGAAGAAGAAGGATGAGTACAACCCCAAGAACACCATCCCAACCGTGAAGCATGGAGGTGGAAACATCATTCTTTGGGGATGCTTTTCTGCAAAGGGGACAGAACGACTGCACCGTATTGAGGGGAGGATGGATGGGGCCATGGATCGCGAGATCTTGGCCAACAACCTCCTTCCCTCAGTAAGAGCATTGAAGATGGGTCGTGGCTGGGTCTTCCAGCATGACAACGACCCGAAACACACAGCCAGGGCAACTAAGGAGTGGCTCCGTAAGAAGCATCTCAAGGTCCTGGAGTGGCCTAGCCAGTCTCCAGACCTGAACCCAATAGAAAATCTTTGGAGGGAGCTGAAAGTCCGTATTGCCCAGCGACAGCCCCGAAACCTGAAGGATCTGGAGAAGGTCTGTATGGAGGAGTGGGCCAAAATCCCTGCTGCAGTGTGTGCAAACCTGGTCAAGAACTACAGGAAACGTATGATCTCTGTAAGTGCAAACAAAGGTTTCTGTACCAAATATTAAGTTCTGCTTTTCTGATGTATCAAATACTTATGTCATGCAATAAAATGCAAATTAATTACTTAAAAATCATACAATGTGATTTTCTGTATTTTTGTTTTAGATTCCGTCTCTCACAGTTGAAGTGTACCTATGATAAAAATTACAGACCTCTACATGCTTTGTAAGTAGGAAAACCTGCAAAATCGGCAGTGTATCAAATACTTGTTCTCCCCACTGTACAAGCACCAAACACACAGGGACATGCCCATGCCGTTGCCTCTTTAGAAGATTCCAGGGAATAGAAATCACTGACGCAGTCTGTTCATGTCTTATGGTAAACTTGGGCAAATTAATATGTGTTCTAATAAGTACAATAGATGATTTCCAAACATGTACGCACAGCAGTGTTCTAGAATATTGGACCGCTGGCTTTCATACTTCTCGAATTCTCAACGCAGCTCAAGCAATTTCTCCAACTGTCAACACATTCAAATGAATAGAGGAAACGTACCAGAGCCACGTTGGTTGGGAATTGTGGGGAGGTGAACTTTCGGGCTGTGCGTCCCGCACGGATGGTGGTCTCAGAGCCACGTAGCTACAGTAAGTCACAATGGGACGCCAGACTATCGCGTCTGTGGACTTCGATTTACGCTTAACACATACTATTTGCAGCGGGACTGACATCAAACTTGTTTTATGATTGCATAACATTTTTTTTTTTAAATCCCTTAACTTGAATTAGTAATAATATCATATTGATGTTGACATGTAAGATTGGGGGCAGCTTATGAGATCTACACATTACCATCTCCATAAACAGATGGTAATCACATTACCATCTCCCTAAACACAAGGCTGATCTGTGCAGATATAGGCTGGAAAATGCCATTACAGCACAGAGGAAAGACTATCTCGCCCTCAATGGCTTCAATATTAGCACAGCTTGGTTTCGGTGTGGATAAACACCATATAGGAAGTGTACCAACAGTTTCCTGTCCTGTGGATCCATTCTCCTCCGTCTCTGAGCAGAAGGGTCTAACTGCCTGGTGCTGCGGTTTATTTGTGCTGGCTATTGACGTCTGTGTCGCATTCCTCGGGCCGCTCAATATCTGAACGTCTTCCATTTCCTGTGTCTCTGACACACAACACTGGTGGAGGCTGCTTGTGTTGCCATGTTTTTCATTGCAAATTTTCAGAGGGATTAATCATAAAAGGATTTCACACCGATTTCACCATGATCATCATCACAACAAGACTGCGACACCAGCAAAGATCTAATCTGCAATGTGGGGGTGGGGAGGTCGGATCATAGTAGATGAATTACTATTTTCTTCAGTCAAGAGGACTGTGACTGAATCTATAATATGGGATCTCACTCTCTGAACATCATGAGTATATCTAAGTAGTTGGAGAATAATCACTATAATGGTGTGAACTGCCATGGCCCTAGGTGAACAACTTTAGGGAGAACAGAATTACGTCAGAGCACAATATCAGAACAATGTCAGTACAGAGTGTTCTCACTGATGTCCTCTACTACACCTGGCTGGCTGTGTGGAACACTGTCACGTGATGAGGACTACTCACCCATACTGTTGGTGGAGCTGCACCACATCAGCAGGCAACCAGTACAGAGGACATTCAGCATGCTGAACACCAGGATTCTCCATGACTGAAACACACAGAGCATAACATTAAATAGAGCTTTCCAAATCAAATTAATTCCTTTAGATCTATAGGATTGATGGGAGTGGGATATTAACAGGTAATGCAAGTGGATGATATATATATATTTTTAATCTGCACCGTAATTCAGTGAATGCTTTGTATCAGACAAACCATGTAAAAAATGGAAAGCAAAAATGTGAGGAGGACGGTACAAACTCGAGGCCATCCACCGCTGCTTGGCCTGTCACTTTGTGTTGGAGTCAGAGGCTGTCCTTGGAGTGCTGTGAAATCTACAATTACTGCGGTGCGCAGTGTTATGACAGGGCTAGGGCGTCTTGTGACAGCCGGAGCCAGGGACAGAGATAGGAGCTGAAGTGTGTGTGTGGGCCTGTTGTGGCGTCAGGGCCTTACAGAACGCTGTGACCGTGTGTGTGTGCAAACAGAGCGACAGTATGCTGCACAACACATCCCAACCACACACTAACAGACACACACGAAAAACACACGAGATGACACACTGACACCCTCTGGGTAACGGCGGTATTGCAGGTAAACATGTCAGCACATCTTTTTCCTGAGGGTTGTACTGAAGACATCACATATCCAAGTAAAATTTTACATTGGAGTGACACTCGCAAACACCCTTAGGAAATTCAGCCTCCCTGAGTCACAGACTACAGTTGCTGATATATCATCTATAAATAACGTGTCGACCTAAAGTACTGCATCATCAGCTTGCGACAAACACTATACTGCATCATCAGCCCGAGCATGCGCCACGCAACGTGCATGCATTATAAGACTGAGTTATCCATGGCTGCTGTGTGGCTCAGTTGGTTGAGCATGGCGCTTGCAACGCCGGGATTGTGGTTTCGATTCCCGGGGCCACCCATGCGTAAAATGTATGCACGCCATAACTAAGTCCCTTTGGATAAAAGTCTGCTAAATGGCTTATTATTATATTATACAGGACACATGCCAAGTGACTGCTAAGCTCCGTAATGAGGAAGTTAGACTGACTGCATCTTCTCTGTGTGACTAGTAGTTTCACTGTTATGTCTTTAATCCAGCAGAGTATAAGCCTACTCCACAGCACAGGGGGAGAGGACCCACTGTATTTTACTGCCAGGTCAACAGCAGAATCATTCTATAAGACTCCTGCTAGTAGGTGCATGGACGGAGCAGTGTCCAGCCACAGTGAGCCTAGCCTCAAGTATCACACAATCACACCCTTATCAAGAAAGACAACACTCCCCATAAAATCCACTAAAAATCCACTTTCCACTAAAAGTATCAAGTCTAGAACTCTTTCCTTTCAGAAAACTTAAGTCTCCTCTCTATGCATGTGAAGTGAACTAAGATGACTCCACCTCGATCAGTCTCTGTTCCTATAAAACCAAACCCAGTGCCAGTCTCTTCCATACAGCTTTAAGGGAGAGTAGTCAGAAGTCACACCACAGCACACTCTCTCCCTAGTCCCTACTCTTGTAGATGAGGGCCTTTACCTCTGGCAGATGGGCCGCTTGGAGCCAAAAGCAGCTTATCCCAGACAGTGCAGCCCCGAGGCTAGCCATCCCATTGGTCCTTCGGTAGAGGCATGCCGAGCTACACTAGCAGAGCTAGCTAGTACACCGGCAGATGGAACACATACAGATAATTCCTAAAGAGGGGATTGAACCCCCATGTACCCTCGCTGTACACAGTCAGTGGAGAGCAGGGTATCAGTCAAGAGCCTTAATGTGTCCCTGTGGACAGAAGCCTTACAGTCCGGTCTTTATACCATCCAATATCCCATGTGTAACGGAGATAAGAACATGCCGTAAGCTCACTGCACAGCTTAAAATGTTGCCAATGGTGCTATCTAAATTGGATCTTTTTCTATAGCTCAACTGGTTCGTACGTTGTCAAGGATGTCAGTCACGTACGTGTTAGAGCGGCAGAGGAACCCGGATTCGAGCCGTGGTATGGACAGTTTACTCCAAGTTGTAGTCAGGGAGGAAGCTAATACTACTAAGCTAGCAGTGATGTCGGTTTCACATACAGCCCTGATCCTTTGATACTAGCCTATAGTGGGGTCCGGAATTATTGGATCCCTTGATAAAGAGGAGCAAAAAAAAGACTATAAAATAAATACTGAGCTATATTGTATGCTACAATATCCAGTCAGAGTCTTCCTGACTCAGAAACATTTTGTTTTTATTATTTTTTACTAAAACAATTGCAGTCTATCACCCTCCCCTTGCGATAATGTTTTATGAGATTGAGAACATATCTTATACCATTCCTCCATAAAGAATATTTCCATATCCATCCTCCATAAAGACCTTATTTTAAAGTCCTAAGTGTTTTAAGGCATAACATGCCCCCACATGACTTCACTGTCAAGGTCACATATACTCTTACAGCTTGGCTTGTATAACAGCATTGCACTTTGCAGAGCCTTTTGCCTTTTTCTCTGCCAGGTACCCTAAAGCGAATCAAAAGCCTTCCAGGAAAATATACCAGGGATATTTTGGATACAACCTACATTTTTTTAAAGTAATGTTTACGTGTCAAAACGTGTCAAAGATGTTGCACATAGCCACTTCTTTGTCTTTGTGCAAGTGATGGATGATGCTTCAAAGGCTTGACAAAACAGGGGCAAACCAAAGTTGACCTGTAGGGGAGAGAGGGGTATGTTGAGCCAAAGGGCGATGATGAGCCACCCTTGTTTCTAGGAAACTATATACAAAATTTATCATTTGACCAAATATTTGGGAAGAGATAATTTTGTGGAGTCTGTAAACGAAGAAACCACATGGAAAAAGTGGTACGGAACTTAAATCCAAAATATGGATTTTCACGAAGTCAAATTAATTTTTTGCGTTGAAGTTTCATGATTCTTGTATCTACATCAAAGTAGATACAATTTATTTATATTTTTTAAGTATCACCTTTTCTCCCCAATTTTCGTGGTATCCAATCGCTAGTAATTACTATCTTGTCTCATCGCTACAACTCCCGTACGGGCTCGGGAGAGACGAAGGTCGAAAGCCACGCGTCCTCAGAAGCACAACCCAACCAAGCCGCGCTGCTTCTTAACACAGCGCGCCTCCAACCCGGAAGCCAGCCGCACCAATGTGTCGGAGGAAACACCGTGCACCTGGCCCCCTTGATTAGCGCGCACTGCGCCCGGCCCGCCACAGGAGTCGCTGGAGCGCGATGAGACAAGGATATCCCTACCGGCCAAACCTAGCCCAATTGTGCGTTGCCCCACGGACCTCCCGGTCGCGGCCGGCTGCGACAGAGCCTGGGCGCGAACCCAGAGACTCTGGTGGCACAGCTAGCACTGCGATGCAGTGCCCTAGACCACTGTGCCACCCGGGAGGCCTCAAAGTAGATACTTTTAACATTGCTCAATACATCAGTTGGGTTCTCTATAAGCTTCAATATGAGGTCTTACACGCATACTACATGACCAAAAGTATGTGGAGACCTGCTCGTCGAACATCTCATTCAAAAATCATGGGCATTAATATGGAGTTGGTCCCCCCTTTGCTGCTATAAAAGCCTCCACTCTTCTGGGACGGCTTTCCACTAGATGTTGGAACATTGCTGCAGGGGACTTGCTTCCATTTAGCCACAAGAGCATTAGTGAGGTCGGCACTGATGTGGGGCAATTAGGCCTGGCTCACAGTCGGCGTTCCAATTTTTCCCAAAAGTGTTCGATAGGGTTGAGGTCAGGATTCTGTGCAGGCCAGTCAAGTTCTTACACAACGATCTCAACAAACCATTTCTGTATGGACCTCGCTTTGTGCACTGGGGCATTGTCATGCTGAAACAGGAAAGGGCCTTCCCCAAACTGTTGCCACAAAGTTGGAAGCACAGAATCCTCTAGATTGGCATTGTATGCTGTAGCGTTAACATATCCCTTCACTGGAACTAAGGAGCCTAAACCATGAAAAACAGTCCCAGACCATTACTACTCCTCCACCAAACTATACAGTTGGCATTATGCATTCGGGCAGCAGGTATCTTTCTCCTGGCATCCGCCAAACCCAGATTTGTCTGTCAGAGTGTCAGATGGTGAAGCGTGATTCATCACTCCAGAGAACGCGTTTCCACTGCTCCAGAGTCCAATGGCAACGAGCTTTACACCACTCCAGCCGACGCTTGGCATTGGACATGGTGATCTTAGGCTTGTGTGCGGCTGCTCGACCATGGAAACCCATTTGCTCGACCACGGAAACCCGCCTCATGCTTCCAGAGGCAGTTTTGAATTCAGTAGTGAGTGTTCCAGTCGAGGACAGACAATTCTTACCCACTTTAGCACTCAGCGGTCCCGTTCTGAGAGCTTGTGTGGCCTACCACCTCGCGGCTGAGCCGTTGTTGCTCCTAGACGTTCCACTTCACAATAACAGCACTTGCTGTTGACCGGGGCAGCTCTAGCAGGGCAGAAATGTAATGAACCGACTTGTTGGAAAGGTGGCATCCTATGACGTTGCCACGTTGAAAGTCACTGAGCTCTTCAGTAAGGCCCTTCAATTGACAGTGTTTGTCTATGGAGATTGCATGGCGGTGTGCTTGATTTTATATACCGGTCAGCAATGGATGTGGCTGAAATAGCAGAGTCCACTAATTTGAAGGGGTGCCCACATACATATACACACACGTTCAAAAGTTTGAGGTCACTTAGAAATGTCCTTGTTCTTGAAAGAAAAGCACATTATTTTTGCCTATTAATATAACATCAAATTGATCAGAAATACAATTTAGACAATGTTCTTAGACAATATCAATATAATTTAGACAATATCTACATCTACATAGAAATGAAGGCTATTCCATGTGAGAAATTGCCAAGAAACTGAAGATCTCGTACAGCGCCGTGTACTACTCCCTTCACAGAACAGCGCAAACTGGCGCTAACCAGAATAGAAAGAGGAGTGGGAGGCCCCGGTGCACAACTGAGCAAGAGGACAAGTACATTAGTGTCTAATTTGAGAAACAGACGCCTCACAAGTCCTCAACTGGCAGCTTCAATAAATAGTACCCGCAGAAGGTCAGCATCCCGAAGTCTCCTCTTCACTGTTAACGTTGAGACTGGTGTTTTGTGCTGTTTGCGCTGTTCTAGGAGTAGTACACAGCGCTTTACGAGATCTTCAGTTCCTTGGCAATTTCTCACATGGAGTAGCCTTCATTTCTCAGAACAAGAATAAACTGATGAGTTTCAGAAGAAAGTTCTTTGTTTCTAACCATTTTGAGCCTGTAATCGAACTCACAAATGCTGATGCTCCAGATACTCAACTAGTATAAAGGCCAGTTTTATTGCTTCTTTAATCAGAACAGTTTTCAGCTGTGCTAACATAATTGCAAAAGGGTTTTCTAATGATCAATTAGCCTTTTAAAATGATCCAACTTGGATTAGCTAACACAACGTGCCATTGGAACACATGAGTGATGGTTGCTGATAATGGGCCTCTGTACGCATACGTTGACATTTCATAAACATCTTGCGTTTCCAGCTACAATACTCATTTACAATAATAACACTGTACTCCTGATCAATTTGATGTTATTTTAATGGACAATTTTGTTTTTGCTTTTCTTTCAAAAGCAAGGACATTTCTATTTGACCTCAAACTTTTGAACGGTAGTGTATACTGTTGAAGTCAGAAGTTTAAATACACACATAGACAAATACATTTAAACTCAGTTTTTCACAATTCCTCACATTTAATCCTAATTAAAATCCCGTCTTAGGTCAGTTAGGATCCCCACTTTATTTTAAGAATGTGAAATGTCAGAATAATAGTAGAGTGATTTATTTCAGCTTTTATTTCTTTCATCACATTCCCAGTGGGTCAGAAGTTAACATACACTCAATTAGTATGTGAGCACTGCCTTTAAATTGTTTAACTTGGATCAAACGTTTCGGGTAGCCTTCCACAAGCTTCCCACAATAAGTTGGGTGAATTTTGGCCCATTCCTCCTGACAGAGCTGGTGTAACTGAGTCAGATTTGTAGGCCTCCTTGCTCGCACATGCTTTTTCAGTTCTGCCCACAAATGTTCTATAGGATTGAGGTCAGGGCTTTGTGATGGCCACTCCAATACCTTGACTTTGTTGTCCTTAAGCCATTTTGCCACAACTTTGGAAGAATGCTTGGGGTCATTGTCCATTTGGAAGACCCATTTGCGACCAAGATTTAACTTCCTGACTGATGTCTTGAGATGTTGCTTCAATATATCCACATAATTTTCCACCCTCATGATGCCATCTATTTTGTAAAGTGCATCAGTCCCTCCTGCAGCAAAGCACCACCACAACATGATGCTGCCACCCCCGTGCTTCATGGTTGGGATGGTGTTCTTCGGCTTGCAAGCTCCCCCTTTTTCCCCTCAACCATACCGATGGTCATTATGGCCAAACAGTTGTATTTTTGTTTCATCAGACCAGAGGTAATTGATCTTTGTCCCCCATGTGCAGTTGCAAACCGTAGTCTGTTTTTTTTTATGGTGGTTTTGGAGCAGTGGCTTCTTCCTTGCTGAGCGGCCTTTAAGGTTATGTTGATACAGGAATCGTTTTACTGTGGATATAGATACTTTTGAACCTTTGTTCTGGGATTGATTTGCACTTTTCGCACCAAAGTACGTTCATCTCTAAGAGACAGAACGCATCTCCTTCCTGAGCGGTGTGACGGCTGTGTGGTCCCATGGTGTTTATACTTGCGTACTATTGTTTGTAAAGATGAATGTGGTACCTTCAGGCATTTGGAAATTCCTCCCAAGGATGAACCAGACTTGTGGAGGTCTACAATTTGTTTTCTGAGGTCTTGGCTGATTTCTTTTGATTTTCCCATGATGTCTAGCAAAGAGGCACTGAGCTTGAAGGTAGGCCGTGAAATACATCCACAGGTACCCTCCAATTGACTCAAATGATGTCAATTAGCCTATCAGACGCTTCTAAAGCCATGACATAATTTTCTGGAATTTTCCAAGCTGTTTAAAGGCACAGACAACTTCGTGTATGTAAACTTCTGACCCACTGGAAATGTGATCCAATGAATTATAAGTGAAATAATCTGCCTGTAAACAATTGTTGAAAAAAAATAATAATAATAAAAATAAACTTGTGTCATACACAAAATAGATGTCCTAACCGACTTGCAAAAACTATAATTTGTTAACAAGACATTTGTGGAGTGGTTGAAAAACGAGTTTTAATGACTCCAACCTAAGTGTATGTAAACTTCCGACTTCAACTGTATTTGTGTAGCATGAAAGTGCAACCTTGTAGCTGTGTGGGCTAATATAGTCTAAATGTTTGTCTTTGGGGTAAGTTGACCCAATAGCAAGTTGAGCAAATTGAAGTGTTTTCTTCCCAGATGTAATGGAAAGCATTATCGCTGGGATATGAGGTAACAGGCCCATGTTAGGTGTTTTTTTTAAAACTAGCATTTGTTAGGTGTTAAAGGGATATTTGGGGGTTTTGGCAATGAGGCCCTTTCACCTACTCCCCAGAGTCAGATGAACTTGTGGATACCATTTTTATGTCTGTGTCCAGTGTGAAGGAAATTACAGGTAGTTTCGCGAGCCAATGCTAACTTGTGTTACCCATAGACTTCCAGTCATCACGCCAACACTAGTTAGCATTGGCTCACGAAACTACCTATAACTTCCTTCATACAAAAAAATAGTATCCACTAGTTTATCTGACTCTGGGGAAGTAGATAAAGGGCCTCCTTTATACCAAAGTATCCCTTTAAAAAGATGCACTATACAGAAATCGCACCACCATTTCCTGGTTGCTAAAATTCAAATAGTTTGCCTAATTTCAATTTATGTGACTAAACAAGAAAATATAGGTGTAGAGAATCATTTTTACCATCTAAACCGCTGTGAAATATCTTTCCATAAACCAAAATATTGTAATTTCAGCTGGTGTACAAAACCAAATGTTAAAGACGCTAAAACTAAACTTAAGAACGGGAAGCATAGAACAGATCTACCGCTTCTTAGACTTGCTTTCAATGAGAATGACAGATCTATTACACACATTTCTTTGTGAATTTGGTCAGGTCACCCAAAAAGTTACATAATGCTATTGTGATTGAATTGTGTTTGGGAAATAAAGATAGGCATGGTTTTAAAAAAGTGGTAATATGTCATACAGTACAAAAATGTGTAGACGGCTTAACTTACCCTTTACCCGGGGTAAGTTGTGCCAAGAGACCACTTTTTTTGGACAAGATATGTTCTCAAAACTGTAACGGTTACATGAATTCTGATTATTTCCATGTATAAACAACACCCTGAAATTTGTACATTTCTTTGTTAGAATGAATAATATTTCTCGACTGAGTGATGCTGAATATAAAAAAACTTAACTTACCCCACTCTCCCCTACAAAAGGTGGCACCTGATCATTGCAGATTCGCAAACTGGTTTAGTTAGTGACTGTTTTTAGCTCCATTAACTTTAGTTGGGCTAGTGCAAATGGCTATTAAGCCCAAATGGCTATTACTGAGCTACCTGAGGCTGTGCGTTTCACAAATCAACACTGTCTTGCCATCGATTTCTAATGGGCTTGAAGACAACATATACTTTGCACCTACTGCACAGGAGGGCACGACACGGGCTGAGCATCCCCAAATTAGATGTGATACCATGAGGGGAGCGGCATTTTCACATTCAATCAATGTTTGCCTTGGACTTTGTTTGCTCTGTAAACTGTGCACTGTAATCCACTCCTGATTTTGTTTGTAAAAGTAGGACCTTGGTGTAGGCCAAAAAGTAGATTACATTCTGCACGCCACCCCACGTGTTCTACAATTCCATCAAGTCTCTGAGCCTTCCTGGACAAGTCCATTATCAACCAGATTACTGAAAACTCTATTTGCCAAGTTGGGTTGGCAAGACCTGTCAATTCCCACTGTGATGGAGAAGTCCATAGAGTGAAAGATTATCATGAGGTGTTTGGGCGCTTGCCTATGAGATGAGATGTCTAAACAGCTTACCAGAATAGTGCAGTAATAAAGTCAGGGTCATCTGGGAAGGGGGATTGAGGAATTCCCAAACAAAGAGCATTGCGGGAGAGTTTGTCCCTGAGGCATATTAATGTACATGCTAGCCTCCACAAGTCTGAGTGTGGAAGCTTCCACTTTTGTCTAATATATCAATTCAAAATGTTGAGTAAACTTCATTTTAACTTACTCTACCTGTTGTCCCCTGATTTTGTTGTTCTACCATTGGAAATTTGAGACAAAATATCCACAGGAAAGTGTTATTAACCTGACTTTTCAGAACACTGGTGTGTATATGGTTCTGTAAGCTTGTATTTCCGCTTTGTAGTTTCAATCTACTGACGCTATTGTTTACATAGTGTGCATCACGTGCGACTACATCAGGAGATTGAAAATATAGACCGACGTTCTAAAAACTAGGGTTTATAATACTTTCCTGTGGGTATTTTTAATTTTATTTAGAGAGACATAAGGAACAACCACCCAGACAACCGGTAGATTAAGTTCAAATATAATTTTATTGAACATTCTGGCTTGTAGAGGTCGTTAGAGAAATAAAATATATTGTATTTCTTTGTTGTTTCAGAGTGTGCAAACAGCAAGGTGTATTAGGCAATACACACAAATGCATACACCCCTTCTGCTAACTTACCTGTCTGTCTGAAGTCACCAAGCGGAATTCTTGAGAGAGTTTCCCAAAGAAGGACCTGTGCATCTTCCGGAATGGGTGTATAGTACCCTGTGGGTACCACACAAACACACAGTCACGTGAAAGGATGTGAGAGAGAAGGATGAAACCTGTAATGCTTGCAGAGAAGTAGGGGGATACAAGCTATAAGTCTTACATAATACTACCATCTAGTGGCTTCACAATGTAGTGTTTATCCTTCTTCAGCTACAGTAGGTTGCCAGTAGTTAATTAAATACATATATTTTTTTTTTTCCACTTTAGACCCTCCCAACTTGTCTTAAAAAAGGAAAACTTACCAGCACAAACATGTCAGTTTCATGCTTTTTTCTGTGCATTGGGATATCTGCAGAGGAAGAGAAAGTATGTGGTTATGAAAAGCACTGATACAAAGTACTGATATAAAGTAAAGTATTCATCTAACGTTATTTTCAAGATACCAGAATGATGCATGTTTGATTATTCTTATTTTTTAAACATTTCATTTAACTAGGCAAGTCAGTTAAGAAAAAACTTGTATTTACAATGACGGCCTACCCCGGCCAAACCCTAACGACGCTGTGCCAATTGTGCACCGCCCTACAGGACTCCCAATCACGGCCGGTTGTGATACTGCCTGGAATCGAACCAGATTCTGTAGTGATGCCTCTAGCACTGAGATGCAGTGCCTTAGAACGCTGCGCCACTCTGGAGCATAAATTATGCATGGTTTTCAAAATGCATTTCCACCTAAGATTTACCCCCAGGCCAGTGTGTCCCCAGTGTTTTATGTTAATGTAAACTCTTGGTGCAATTGTGTCTCCATCAGGAGTGTGACATTAAAGACTTGGAGCAAGAAGATGCAGGTGGCAAAGGTTTAAGAAATCTGCAGATAGCCAGTCAGCCACCTAGCTAGCTCTGCTTTGATTTCCTGGCCTAACGTTAAATAGGTAACTAGCAGATGAAACATCATCAACGTTAGTTAACTTTGCCCCGGAATTCAGGTAAGCTCACTCTAGCAAAGCTCGTTAGCTGACAAGTTTTATCGTCTTGGCAATCATAACATGGCAATGCATTAGCTACAGTGAAGATATACCTAGTTAGCTAGCTACACACAAGTGTGGAATGATGCTTCATAGCTGATTATGGTTTCTAACGGTGGCTAGCCAGTTTGCCGTTAACCTAGATACCAATAACATCGCGCTGGCTAGCTAGCATAACATAGCTACCGGCAACGTTAGCTAACTACCTGAATCGTTGATAACGTCCACCGCCACCATGTCAGGTTTGTCCAGGGGACCAACTTTCCTCTCGGTCACCCCGGACGGCACCACGTCCGGCTTGGAACCGAATTTTCTGGGGTAAAAGTCCCCAACATTGTGATACGATAGTCCTGATGGAGATGTGGTCATACCATCCATCGCCATTTTGGACCCTTCAAATTGATTGAACTCTCGAGAACCTCTTAGTTGTGCGTGCCTGCACAAATTCACAGATCTGTAGATCATCTTATCGTGATCTAGCTCTTGGCTAACCCGAAAAAATATTGTTTACATGGTTTTGCAGTCAGGGATTTCAGGGCGTCATACAACTACAGGTGAGAAGATACTTTTTTGGGTAGAAAAACCCCCGCTAATTTAATGAAATCACGTATCTCTGACTGATACATTGAAGACCCACTTTCTGCTGAAATTGCAGTTATGTTGGTGGTTGATAAGAAATAAGATTCTGTATCAATAAAAATTACATTAAGACATTCACCAAATTGACCGACACAGTTGGTTTGAATAGCTAGTGCTGCGTTCAAAACAACTGGCAACTAGGAAAAATACGGGATCAAATCATGACGTCGGTGATCTTCAGGTCGGAGCTCTAGAAAGAGGCTCGAGTTGGATGAACATTCAAATCGATTTTTCCCAGTCGGGCTTCGTTTTTTTCCTCGAGTAAACAGTTGTTTTGAACGCTTTAAAGTCGGAGGTCGGAGATTTCCGAGTTCCCAGTTATTTTGAACGCGGAATTCTCGAACACGCAAAAAGAAAATATGCACATTTTCCCACCAGTGAAGTGTTAACACAAAATTGACTTTTTGCGGATAAAAATCAGTGCGTGATGACGTATTTAGTGCACACAACATTCATTTTTTCACTTAGGTTTTCAGGTACCGAATAAAAATATGAATTTCAATATGTTTCCATCACATTTTCAACTCTTCCGATAGTTTTGCCACAAAAACTGTTGCATTACATAGCAAAGCTGCCTAACTTGGCGCGTGCGCTATGGCCAAAGATCGCAGATAAGAGTGCGGCTAGGCTCTGTATTGTCATGATAAGAGCGATACTATTTTTCTTTGTCAAACGGTAGTCGAGCATCGTGTCATCAGAATAAGACCCTCTATATTTATTGGAGAGCAGCATGAAGAGCACAATGCACTTTCACCGCCCTGTGAAGTTCATCATAATCTATTTCATCTATAGTTTAAATAAACGTCATGGTTTCTCGAGTAGTAGGGTCATGACTAGAAGGGATCCAGCTTTTGTAAAATTAACGGAAAAATATTTGTTTTTAGCTAACCCTTTTCCTAACCTTACCGAATTATCCTAAACTGCTACGTTAAGTATCCTAACCTGTTGCGTAAATTATCTTAACCTGCTACGAAACGTCAATATGAATTTAATTTGACACATTCTGGATCCCTTCTAGCCAAGACCGAGTCGTAGTGGGGAGGACAACACACCATATCGCGTGACTCCCAAGTTTCTTCTTCTTTGGAGTTTAACTGCGGTTGGCGTTCAATATGTTGCATTAACGCCCCCATTTGGAAATGGGAAACAAAAATAAATAAAAATAAAACACCCTTCAAATTAACCATACACCCATTAAAAACCCACTACCCCATTCACCTACTTTGACCCTATCTACTCCTGCACCATCACAATAGCCTGGGAGGACGGGACACAACCACTCTTCTGAAGTCAAATCTCGTATACCCAAATACTTCTCTGCATCTGCCACCACAACATATATTTTCTGGGATTTACGTTCCATTTTTGCGGTACAGTTGATAACCATTGCTATGAATGCTAAGAAGCCAACCTTAATGAAGCACATATCACTCGCTGTCCTATCTCTCTACAACACACAGGGATCCACTCAGGATCCCTCACTCTTGACCCATCTTCCTCTACTTTCTTCACTGCCTCAGCATACGACACCTACTGCACTTTTTTTTATATATTTTTTTATATTTAACCTTTATTTAGCGGAAACCAGATTGCATACCAGAGTGAATACTATAGACATCAAGTAAGCCAGTCAGTTGATTATTGACAAGTTTTTCCAACACTTTTGATAAACACTGCAAAATAGAAATAGGCCTATAACATTCAGGATCAGCTTGATCTCCCCCTTTAAATAAAGGACGAACCGTGGCTGCCTTCCAAGAAACAGGAACCTCCCCAGAAAGGAGAGACAGGTTAAAAAGGTCAGAGATAGGCTTTGCGATGATAGGGGCAGCAACCTTAAAACTTCTTATGGCTGGGATCCTGTTAACGGGATCGATATGACAACAGCCAGTGAAAGTGCAGGGCGCCAAATTCAAAACAACAGAAATCTCATAATTAAAATTCCTCAGACATACAAGTATTTTACACCATTTTAAAGATAAACTTGTTGTTAATCCCACCACCGTGTCCGATTTCAAAAAGGCTTTACGACGAAAGCACAACATATCATTATGTTAGGTCAGCACCTATTCACAGAAAAACACAGCCATTTTTCCAGCCAAAGAGAGGAGTCACAAAAATCAGAAATAGAGAAAATTAATCACTAACCTTTGATGATCTTCATCAGATGACACTCATAGGACTTCATGTTACACAATACATGTATGTTTTGTTCGATAAAGTTCATATTTATATCCAAAATAAATAAAAAATCCAAAATCTCAGTTTACAAAAATCCGAAATCTCAGTTTATATTGGCGCGTTATGTTCAGTAATGTTTTGCCTCCAAAACATCCGGTGATTTTGCAGAGAGCCACATCAATTTACAGAGATACTCATAATAAACATTGATAAAAGATACAAGTATTATACATGGAACTTTAGATAAACCTCTCCTTAATGCAACCGCTGTGTCAGATTTCAAAAAAACTTTACAGAAAAAGCACACCATGCTATAATCTGAGTACAGCGCTCAGAGCCCAAACAAGCCCTGAAGATATCCGCCATGTTGTGGAGTCAACAGATGTCAGAATAGCATTATAAATATTAATTTACCTTTGATCATCTTCATCAGAATGCACTCCCAGGAATCCCAGTTCCACAATAAATACTTGATTTGTTCCATAAAGTCCATCATTTATGTCCAAATACCTCCTTTTTGTTCGCGCGTTCAGTACACAATCCAAACTCACGACGCGCGGGCAAGTCCTTGCGAAAGTTCAGACAAAGTCATATTACAGTTCGTAGAAACATGTCAAACGAAGTATAGAATCAATCTTTAGGATGTTTTTAACATAAATCTTCAATAATGTTCCAACCGGAGAATTCCTTAGTCTTCAGAAATGCAAGCTAACTCTCTCACGTGAACGCGCCTGGTCAGCTCATGGCACTCTGCCAGACCCATGACTCAAAGAGCCCTCATTCCCCCCTCCTTCACAGTAGAAGCATCAAACAAGGTTCTAAAGACTGTTGACATCTAGTGGAAGCCTTAGGAAGTGCAATATGACCAATATTCCACTGTCTTCGATAGGCGATGAGTTGAAAACCTACAAACCTCAGATTTCCCACTTCCTGGTTGGATTTTTTTCTCAGGTTTTTGCCTGCCATATGAGTTCTTCATCATTCAAACAGTTTTAGAAACTTCAGAGTGTTTTCTATCCAAATCTACTAATAATATGCATATATTAGCAACTGGGCATGAGTAGCAGGCAGTTTACTCTGGGCACCTTATTCATCCAAGCTACTCAATACTGCCCCCAGCCATAAGAAGTTTTAAACAAGAAAGGATCTAAACCATCTGACCCAGATGTTTTTTGGGGGTCAAGTTTCAGGAGCTCCTTTAGCACCTCGGATTCAGTGACTGCCTGCAGGGAGAAACTTTGTTGCGGGGCAAGTGAAGAAGAGGGAGAAGCATCGGGGATATTCATATTAGAAGGGGTGGGAGATGAGGAAATGTTGGACGGGCAAGGAGGCATGGCTGAGTCAAATAGGAATCCAAACTTAATGAAGTGATTTAAAGAGCTCAGCCATGTGCTTCTTGTCAGTAACAACCACATCATCAACATTAAGGGACATGGGCAGCTGTGAGGAGGATGGTTTATTCTCCAGGTCTTTATCCGTTTTCCAGAACTTCTTGGAGTTAGACCCACAGAGAGAGAACTGCTCCTTAAAGTAACTAACTTTGGCCTTCCGGATAGCCTGAGCGCACTTATTTCTCATTTGCCTGAACGAGAGCCAGTCAGCCTGAGTATACGTGTGCCGAGCCTTTCGCCAAATGCAATTCTTGAGGTGGAGTAACTCTGCAAGATCACGGTTCGAACCAGGGGCTGACCAGGGGCTGAACCTGTTTTTAATTTTTAATTTTCTTTATGGGGGAGTGTTTGTTAACAATACCACTGAAAATATCAAAAAAGAAGGTCCAAGCGTCTTCGACAGAGCTGATTCTATACCATTTTACAGAGGTCAGTTCATGAAGGAAGGCTTGCTCATGAAAGTTTTTTAGCAAGTGTCTATGACAAATCAGGACAGGTCGTTTCACTGAACAGTCATTACGAACACAGGCTGTTAAACAGTGATCACTAAGTCATTACAGAAAACACCAGACTGATACCTATCAGGATTATTTGTGAGGATAACATAAAGAAGAGGAGGCTTTTCTGGGCGTTTGGAGTCATACCTTGTGGGATTGGTAATAATCTGAGAAAGATTTAAGGAGTCCCATTGCTTTAGGATTTGGTCAGGTGGTTTAAGCATGTTTAAGCATGCACTACTCTGACTCTAGCACCTCAACCTGCCTGTCTCGCACCGGACACTTCCGATCCTCAGCAACATGGGCAGTTGACACAAACAACTTTATGCATATAAATTACACAATCCTCTATCCCATTCCCTCCTGCACACTTCCCACATATTGGAATCTCCCTCCTACAAACTGCTGCGACATGACCATAAATATTGCACCTAAAACAGTGCAGTGGATTTGGTGCAAAAGCTCTAACAGGATAACTGATATATCCTAACATGACTTTGTCGGGTAGAGACTCTGACTCAAAACGACTTTACAATGACTCCTCTGTTTCACAACGCTCACCACTGGTTCTGCGTCGCACCAAATGCCGAGCATCACAAACACCAGGACTTCAATTGCTCCACCTCCAAACTCCAAGTTTACTTCGATATGATGGTAATTGGCCAGAAAAGCTTTTCCACCATAATTTGTCACATTATTAATTTTACCAATGCAAAAAATTCCACCATGTCGCACGAACAAATTATCTGTTGGCATTTATAAAATTGTACCAAAATTCCTTTTTCCATCACAGCTGTCGTGATTTTTTAAATTTTTTATATGGTATGGCTTTACTCGCATAAAAACTGGATAGAAACGTGGTTATTGCACAAATCATAATCAAATCTACATTGATTGGTGGCGTACACAGATTCACAGATTTGCAGTGAAATGCTTGGGTTTCTAGCTCCAATAATGCAGTAATACCTAGCCCAATAATGGACTAAAGGAGCATAACGTTACTCCTTATAGTCCAAAGACCTTAAAGGTTCTATTTAAAGGTGAATTTGTTCAGGAAACCAAAACAGCCAAATGCTCCATCTAAACGTGAATCGATTCTCAATTGCAGTATGATTCTATCAACATAAATCCCTCTACTTTCATATCTCAAAATAATTTCACAAATGCAAAATACACACTTACTGTACACTGTTTTAACCAGTTTTAACACAGTTGCAGCCGACAGTATTTTTCAGTGACAGCAAGTTTGTGGCGTCCGTCTTCTGTTTACAAATAACATTTATTTATAAAGCCATTTTTACATCAACAGATGTCATAAAGTGCTTATACAGAACCTAGCGTAAAACCCCAAACAGCAAGCAATACAGATATAGAAGCACGGTGGCTAGGAAAAACTTCCTATAAAGGCAGGAACCTAGGAAGAAACCTAGACAGGAACCAGGCTCTGAGGGGTGGCCAGTCCTCTTCTTGCTGTGCCAGGGGAGATTATAGGACTGCATGGCCATTAAGGCCAGATCATTCTTCAAGATGTTCAAACGTTCATAGATAACCAGGAGTGTCAAATAATAATCACAGTGGTTGTAGAGGGTGCAACAGGTCAGCACCTTAGGAGTAAATGTCAGTTGGCTTTTCATAGTCGAGCATTCAGAGGTCGAGACAGCAGGTGCGGTAAAGAGGGAGAAAAGGAACAGAGAGGTAATGAGAGGTAGTGAGCTCATGAGCTCCTGAGTTCTTCTGCAAAAAGATAGAATAAGGTGTAAACTTGGCAGTAGAAAACCTAAACAGTATATTTGACCACTCAGCTTCCCTATCAAAACATTTCAAGCAGACAACCTAAGAAAATTAACAACAATGTCAAATGCTTTGATGAAGAATGCAAAAACTTAAGACATTGAGAAACCTATCCAACCAAAAACATAGAGACCCTGAAAGCCTATGTCTTCACTATGGTGAATCAATAAAACAATATAGAAATACACTACGGAAAAAGAAGGAACAGCACATCAGAAATCAGCTCAATGTAACTGAAGAATCCATAGAATCTAACCACTTCTGGGAAAATTGGAAAACTGTAAACGAACAACAACACAAAGAGAATGGATAAACCACTTCTCCAATCTTTTTGGCTCTATAACAAAGAACAAACAGAAAAAACATATACATGATCAAATACAAATCTTACTATCAACCATTAAAGACTACTAGAACCCACTGGATTCTCCAACTAGATTGAATGAACTACAGGACAAAATGCAAAGCCCCCAAACCAAAAAGGCCTGTGGGGTTGATGGTATCCTAAATTAAATTATAAAATATACAGACCACAAATTCCAATTGGCTGTACTTAAACTCTTTAACATAATCCTCAACGCTGGCATCTTCCCCAATATTTGGAACCAAGGACTGATCACCCCAATCCACAAAAGTGGAGACAAATTAGACCCCAATAACTACCGTGGGATATGCGTCAACAGCAACCTTGGGAAAATCCTCTGCATTATCATTAACAGCAGACTCGTACACTTCCTCAGCAAAAACAATGTACTGAACAAATTTTTTGTTCTTTTTACCAAATTACCATACGATAGACCACTTATTCACCCTGCACCCATCCTAGAAACCAAGATGGCGTAGCAGTGCAGACGTGGTTTGTTGTCCTCTCGTTTACTTTTTGTATTTTTCGTTTTTTTTTGTATATATTCCAATTTATTTTTCAATCTCTTTTTCCATTTTAAAATTAAATATACCTTCCGGTAACCCACCTCACTCAATGTGACACGGATCCGCAATTTTCTTTAGACCTTATAGCCAAAACTTTCATCAGAAGCTAGCCAGCTAATTAGCTACTAGCTATTTAGTCATTGTTAGCCACTGCTAGCGGCCTTTACCCTCTGCTCAGGCACCAGCCATTTTTTAACCTGGATAATACCTGCCAGCCTTGGACTGTTTTTCTCCACTACAACGCAGGATTCCTGCCGTAAACCCTGGACCATTGATCATCACAGCTAGCTAGCTGCCACTGAATTACCCAGCCCCAAAGCTAGCCCTGAGCAAGGTGCATCTCCCGGCTAGCAAACTAAATTACCACAACTACAATACCTCTTTCGCCATCTGGCCCGGTCCCTTCGTCGACACGGCACCCCGCCGTACCACCACAACTGGTCGCAGACATTATTCCATCAGCTGTGCCTTCAACCGGCCTTTGCCGGACATCGGAGCAGACGCTTCTCCCTACCCCGGCCTGCTAACTTGAAACGTTGTGTCTTCCGCGTGCTAGCGTAGCAACGACTACCCCGCAGCTTCCCTGTTCCATCTATTGCTGAACACTGGACCCTATGATCACTTGGCTACATAGCTGATGCCTGCTGGACTGTTCATTTATCACGGTACTCCACTTTGTTTATCTTTGTTTAGCTGTCGGCCCTAGCCCCGAACTCAGGCCCTGTGTGTAGTTAACCGACCCTCTCTGCCCATTCAATCAATCAATCAATTTTATTTTATATAGCCCTTCGTACATCAGCTAATATCTCGAAGTGCTGTACAGACACCCAGCCTAAAACCCCAAACAGCTAGTAATGCAGGTGTAGAAGCACGGTGGCTAGGAAAAACTCCCTAGAAAGGCCAAAACCTAGGAAGAAACCTAGAGAGGAACCAGGCTATGAGGGGTGGCCAGTCCTCTTCTGGCTGTGCCGGGTGGAATTCATCACCATTTTACCTGTTGTTGTTGTCTTAGCTGATTAGCTGTTGTTGTCTTACCCGTTGTTGTCTTAGCTAGCTCTCCCAATCAACACCTGTGATTGCTTTATGCCTCGCTTTATGTCTCTCTCAAATGTCAATATGCCTTGTATACTGTTGTTTAGGATAGTTACCATTGTTTTAGTTTACTGCGGAGCCCCTAGTCCCACTGTACATGCCTCAGATACCTCCTTTGTCCCACCTCCCACACATGCGGTGACCTCACCCAGTATAACCAGCGTGTCCAGAGATGCAACCTCTCTTATCATCACTTAGTGCCTGGGCTTACCTCCACTGTACCCGCACCCCACCATACCCCTGTCTGCACATTATGCCCTGAATCTATTCTACCATGCCCAGAAATGTGCTCCTTTTTTTCTCTGTCCCCAATGCACTAGACGACCAGTTTTGCTAGCCTTTAGCCGTACCCTCATCCTACTCCTCCTCTGTTCCTCGGGTAAATGTGGAGGCTAACCCAGGCCCTGCGTGTCCCCAGGCACTCTCATTTGTTGACTTCTGTAATCGAATAAGCCTTGGTTTCATGCATGTTAACATCAGAAGCCTCCTCCTCCCTAAGTTTGTTTTACTCACTGCTTTAGCCCACTCCGCCAACCCTGATGTCCTTGCCGTGTCTGAATCCTGGTTTAGGAAGGCCACCAAAAATTCTGATATTTCCATACCAAACTACAACATTTTCCGTCAAGATAGAACTGCCAAAGGGGGAGGAGTTGCAATCTACTGCAAAGATAGCTTGCAACGTTCTGTCATACTTTCCAGGTCTATGCCCAAACAGTTCAAGCTTCTAATTTAAAAAATGAATCTCTCCAGAAATAAGTCTCTCACTGTTGCCACCTGTTATAGACCCCCCTCAGCTCCCATCTGTGCCCTGGACACCATATGTGAATTGATTGCCCCCCATCTATCTTCAGAGTTCGTTCTGTTAGGTGACCTAAACTGGGATATGCTTAACACCCCAGCAGTCCTACAATCTAATCTAAGATGCCCTCAATCTCACACAAATTATCAAGGAAACCAACAGGTACAACCCTAAATCCGTAAACATGGGTACCCTCATAGATATTATCCTGACCAACTTGCCCGCCTAATACACCTCTGCTGTTTTCAATCAGGATCTCAGCGATCACTGCCTCATTGCCTGCATCCGCTATGGGTCCACGGTCAAACGACCACCCCTCATCACTGTCAAACGCTCTCTAAAACACTTCTGCGAGCAGGCCTTTCTAATCGACCTGGCCCGGGTTTCCTGGAATGATATTGACCTCATCCCGTCAGTCGAGGATCCCTGGTCGTTCTTTAATAAGCAAGCCCCTTTCAAAAAATGTAGAACTAAGAACAGATATAGCCCTTGGTTCACTCCAGATCTGACTGCCCTTGACAGGCACAAAAACATCCTGTGGCGGACTGCAATAGCATCGAATAGTCCCTGCGATATGCAACTGTTCAGGGAAGTCAGGAACCAATACACACAGTCAGTCAGGGAAGCAAAGGCTAGCTTTTTCAAACAGAAATTTGCATCCTGTAGCTCTAACTCCAAAATGTTTTGGGACACTGTAAAGTCCATGGAGAACAAGAGCACCTCCTCCCAGCTGCCCACTGCACTGAGGCTAGGTAACACGGTTACCACCGATAAATCCATGATAATCGAACATTTCAATAAGCATTTCTCTACGGCTGGCCATGCTTTCCTCCTGGCTACCTCAACCCCGGCCAACAGCTCCGCACACTGCGCAGCTACTTGCCCGAGCCTCCCCCCGCTTCTCCTTCACCCAAATCCAGATCGCTGATGTTCTGAAAGAGCTGCAAAACCTGGACCCGTACAAATCAGCTGGGGTAGACAATCTGGACCCTCTCTTTCTAAAATTATCCGCCGCCATTGTTGCAACCCCTATTACCAGTCTGTTCAACCTCTCTTTCATATCGTCCGAGATCCCTGAAGATTGGAAAGCTGCCACGGTCAGCCCCCTCTTCAAAGGGGGTGAAACTCTAGACCCAAAATGTTATAGACCTATATCCATCCTGCCCTGCCTTTCTAAAGTCTTTGAAAGCCAAGTTAATAAACAGATCACTGACCATTTCGAATCCCACTGTACCTTCTCCGCTGTGCAATCCGGTTTTCGAGCTGGAAGCCACGCTCAAGGTACTAAGCGATATCATAACCGGCATCGATAAAAGACAGTACTGTGCAGCCGTCTTCATCGACCTGGCCAAGGCTTTTGACTCTGTCAATCACCGTATTCTTATCGGCAGACTCAATAGCCTTGGTTTCTCAATTGACTGCCTCGCCTGGTTCACCAACTACTTTGCAGACAGAGTTCATTGTGTCAAATCGGAGGGCCTGTTGTCCGGACCTCTGGCAGTCTCTATGCGGGTGCCACAGGGTTCAATTCTCGGGGCGACTCTTTTCTCTGTATATATCAACGATGTCGCTCTTGCTGCGGGTGATTCCCTGATCCACCTCTACTCAGACGACACCATTCTGTATACATCTGGCCCTTCTTTGGACACTGTGTTAACTTCTTATGGCTGCAGGGGCAGTATTGAGTAGCTTGGATGAAAGGTGCACAGAGGTGCCCAGAGTAAACGGCCTGCTCCTCAGTCATAGTTGCTAATATATGCATAATATTATTAGTATTGGATAGAAAACACTCTGAAGTTTCTAAAACTGTTTGAATTATGTTTGTGAGCATAACAGAACTCATATGAAAAAATCCAAACCGGAAGTGGAAATTCTGAGGCTGGTGGATTTTCAACCAAGATCCCATTGAAATCACAGCGAGATATGAATGGGTTTGCACTTCCTACGGCTTCCACTAGATGTCACCAGTCTGTAGAACTTTGTCTGATGACTCTACTGTGAAGGGGGGCCGAATGAGAGAATAATTAGTCACCACTGCCATGAGGTGACCATTCTTTGACTATGCGCGTTCACATGAGAGTGAGCTCCGTTCCATCGCTCATCTGAAGTCAATGTAATTCTCCGGTTGGAACGTTATTCAAGATTTATGTTAACAACATTCTAAAGATTGATTCAATACATCGTTTGACATGTTTCTACTGACTGTTACGGAACTTTTGGACATTTCGTCACGTTTCAGTGAACGCGCTTCGTGACTTTGGAATTGTTTACCAAACGCGCTAACCAAAGTAGCTAATTGGACATAAATAACGGACATTATCGAACAAATCAAGCATTTATTGTGGACTTGGGATTCCTGGGAGTGCATTCTGATGAAGATCATCAAAGGTAAGGGAATATTTATCATGTAATTTCTGGTTTCTGTTGACTCCAACATGGCGGCTATTTGACTATTGTTCTAAGCGCCGTCTCAGATTATTGCATGGTTTGCTTTTTCCGTAAGGTTTTTTGGAAATCTGATACAGCGGTTGCATTAAGGAGAGGTATATCTATAATTCCATGTGTATAACTTGTATTATCATCTAAATTTATGATGAGTATTTCTGTTGAATAGATGTGGCTATGCAAAATCACTGGATGTTTTTGGAACTAGTGAACGTAACACGCCAATGTAAACTCCGATTTTTTAAATAAAAATATGAACTTTATCAAACAAAACATACATGTATTGTGTAACATGAAGTCCTATGAGTGTCATCTGATGAAGATCATCAAAGGTTAGTGATTCATTTTATCTCTATTTGTGCTTTTTGTGACTGCTATCTTTGGCTGGAAAAATGGCTGTGCTTATTCTGTGGCTTGGTGGTGACCTAACATAATCGTTTGTGGTGCTTTCGCTGAAAAGCATATTTGAAATCGGACACTTTGGTGGGATTAACAACAAGATTATCTTTAAAATGGTATAAGACACATGTATGTCTGAGGAATTCTAATTATGAGATTTCTGTTGTTTTGAATTTTGGCGCCCTGCACTTTCATTGGCTGTTGTCATATCATCCCGTTAACGGGATTGCAGCCATAAGAAGCTAACTAACCTCCAAACAAGCTTCAATGCCATACAACATTCCTTCTGTGGCCTCCAACTGCTCTTAAACGCTAGTAAAACCAAATGCATGCTTTTCAACCGTTCGCTGCCCGCACCCGCCCGCCTGACTAGCATCCCTACTCTGGACGGTTCTGACCTAGAATACGTGGACAACTACAAATACCTAGGTGTCTGGCTAGACTGTAAACTCTCCTTCCAGACTCATATCAAACATCTCCAATCCAAAATCAAATCTAGAATCGGCTTTCTATTTCGCAACAAAGCCTCCTTCAGGTAAAGCCAAACTTTACCTGAAGGGTAAAGCCAAACTTACCTTAGTAAAACTGACTATCCTACCGATCCTCAACTTCGGCGATGTCATCTACAAAATAGCTTCCAATGCTATACTCAGCAAATTGGATGTAGTCTATCACAGTGCCATCCGTTTTGTTACCAAAGCCCTTTATACCACCCACCACTGCGACCTGTATGCTCTAGTCGGATGGCCCTCGCTACATATTCGTCGCCAGAGCCACTGGCTCCAGGTCATCTATAAGTCTATGCTAGGTAAAGCTCCGCCTTACCTCAGCTCACTGTTCACGATAACAACACCCACCCGTAGCACGCGCTCCAGCAGGTATATCTCACTGTTCAGCCCCAAAGCCAACACCTCTTTTGGCCACCTTTCCTTCCAGTTCTCTGCTGCCAGTGACTGGAACAAATTGCAAAAATCTCTGAAGCTGGAGACTTACATTTCCCTCACTAACTTTAAAAATCAGTTATCTGAGCAGCTAACCGATCGCTGCAGCTGTACATAGTCCATCTGTAAATAGCCCACCCAATCTACCTACCTCATCCCCATATTGTTTTTATTTACTTTGCTGCGCTTTTGCACACCAGTATCACTACTTACACACCATCATCTGCTCATCATCATCTGCTCATCTATCACTCCAGTGTTAATCTGCTAAATTGTAATTACTTTGCTACTATGGCCTATTTATTGCCTTACCTCCTCATGCCATTTGCACACACTGTATATAGACTTTCTTTTTTTCTATTGTGTTATTGAGTGTACGGTTGTTTATTCCATGTGTAACTCTGTGTTGTTTCTGTCACACTGCTTTGCTTTATCTTGGCCAGGTCGCAGTTGTAAATGAGAACTTGTTCTCAACTAGCTTACCTGGTTAAATAAAGGTGAAATAAAAAATGTAATAAAAAAATTGACAAACAAACAAAGGCAAAGTCTACTCATGCTTTGTTGATTTCAAAAAAAGCTTTAGACTCAATTTGGCATGAGGATCTGCTATACAAATTGATGGAAAGTGGTGTTGGGGGAAAACATACGACATTATCAAATCCATGTACACAAACAAGTGTGCGTTTAAATAACACATACATTTCTTTTCACAGGGCCGGGGGGTGAGAGATTAAGCCCCACCCTCTTCAACATATATATCAACGAATTGGCGAGGGCACTAGAACAGTCTGCAGCACCCGGCCTCACCCTACTAGAATCTGAATGTCTACTGTTTGCAGATGATCTGGTACTTGTATCCCCAACCAAGGAGGGCCTATAGCAGCACCTAGATCATCTGCGCAGAAGTAAATCTCAGTAAAACAAAAATAATGGTGTTCCAAAATGGTGTGCCAGGACCACACATACAAATTCCATCAAGACACCATTGCCCTAGAGCACATAAAAAACTATACAGACCTCGGCCTAAACATCAGCTCCACAGGTAACTTCCACAAAGCTGTGAATGATCTGAGAGACAAGGCAAGAAGGGCCTTCTATGCAATCAAAAGGAACATAAAATTTGACATATCAATTAGGATCTGGCTGAAAATACTTGAATCAGTTATAGAACCCATAGCCCTTTATGGTTGTGAGGTCTGGGGTCCCCTCACCAACCAATAATTCACAAAAAGGGACAAACACCAAATTGAGACTCTGCATGCAGAATTTTGCAAAAATATCTTCTGTGTACAACGTTAAACACCAAATAATGCATGCAGAACAGAATTAGGCCGATACCCACTAATAATCAAAATCCAGAAAAGAGACGTTCAATTCTACAATCTCCTAAAAGGAAGCGATTCCCAAAACTTCCATAACAAAGCCATCATCTACAGAGAAATTAACCTGGAGAAGAGCCCCCTAAGCAAGCTGGTCCTCTGTTCACAAACACAAACAGACCCCACAGAGCCCCAGGACACAATTAGACCCAACCAAATCATGAGAAAACAAAAAGATAATTACTTGACACATTGGAAAGAATTTACAAAAAAACATAGCAAACTATAATGCTATTTGGCCCTAAACAGAGAGTACACAGTGGCAGAATACCTGACCACTGTGACTGACCCTAAATTAAGGAAATCGTTGACTATGTACAGACTCCGTGAGCATAGCCTTGCTATTGAGAAAGGCAGACCTGGCTCTCAAGAGAAGATAGGCTATGTACAATCTGCCCACAAAATGAGGTGGAAACTAAGCTGCACTTCCTAACCTCCTGCCAAATGTATGACCATATTAGAGACACATATTTCCCTCAGATTACACAGACCCACAAAGAATTGGAAAACAAATCCAATTTAATTACCTCCCATGTCTATTGGGTGAAGTACCACAGTGTGTAATCATAGCAGCAAGATTTGTGACCTCTTGCCACAAGAAAAGGGCAACCAGTGAAGAACAAACACCATTGTAAATACAACCTATATTTATGTTTTTTTATTTTCCCTTTTGTACTTTAACTATTTGTACATCATTATAACACTGTATATAGACATAACATGACATTTGAAATGTCTTTATTCTTTTGGAACTTTTGTGAGTGTAATGTTTACTGTACATTTTGTATTGATTATTTCACTTTTGTTTATCTTTTTAACTTGCTTTGGCAATGAAAACATGTTTCCCATTGAGAGAGAGAGGGAGAAGGAGAAAGAGGCATGTCCGGGACAAGGTAGCATGTCTGGTGAACAGGTCAGGGTTCCATAGCCGCAGCCAGAACAGCAGAAACTTGATCAGCAGCACGACCAGGTGGACTGGGGACGGGGGCAGCCAGGAGTCCTCAGCCCAGGTAGTCCTGAGGCATGGTCCTAAGGCTCAGGTCCTCCAGGAAGGGATAAAGAGCGAAAGAGATTGGAGAATTAGACGGAGCATACTTAAGATCACACTGGCACATAGACTAATGCAGCATAGTTACTGGAGACTGAGACGGGGGGGGGGGGGGGACGACACTTTGGCCCCATCTGACGATACCCCCGGTCACTGCCAACCAGGCAGGATATAACCCTACCTACTTTGCCCAAGCACAGCCCTCACATCACTAGAGGGATATCAACAGACCAACTTACTACCCTGTGACAAGGCTGAGTATAGCCCACGAATACCTCCCCCATCGCACAAGCCAGAGGGGGCACAAAACTGGACTCAAGTCGAGTATGGCGAAAAAAGCCTGGCACAACGTGACGCACCCCTCTTAGGGACGGCATGGGAGAGCACTAGTAAGCCAGTGACTCAGCCCTCGTAATAGGGTCAGAGGCAGAGAATCGCAGTGGAGAAAGGGGAGCCAGCCAGGCAGAAACAGCAAGGGTGGTTTGTCACTCCAGTGCCTTGCCGTTCCCCTTCGCACCTCTGGGCCAGACTACACTCAATCATCAGACCCACTGAAGAGATGAGTCTTCAGTAAAGACTTAAAAGTCAAGACCAAGTCTGCATCTCTCACATTGATCGGCAGACCATTCCATAAACATTTTATTATATTGGAGAAAGCCCTGCCT
The DNA here is from genome assembly GCF_045679555.1 of Salvelinus alpinus. Taxonomy (NCBI): domain Eukaryota; kingdom Metazoa; phylum Chordata; class Actinopteri; order Salmoniformes; family Salmonidae; genus Salvelinus; species Salvelinus alpinus. Next base: position 25,007,429 of record NC_092117.1, read on the forward strand.
CCAGCTGTTAGCTTAAAAATTTTAGGAACAATAAGGAGGTCTGCATCTTGTGACCGTAACGTTTATGTGGGTATGTACGGCAGGACCAAATTGTAGAGATAGGTAGGAGCAAGTCCATGTAATGCTTTGTAGGTTAGCAGTAAAACCTTGAAATCAGGCCGAGCCTTAACAGGAAGCCGGTGTAGAGAGGCTAGCACTGGAGAAATATGATCACATTTTGGGGTTCTAGTTAAGATTCTAGCAGCCATGTTTAGAACTAACTGAAGTTTATTTTGTGCTTTATCCAGGTACCTGGAGAGTAGAGCATTGCAGTAATCTACTTTAGAAGTATGAAAAGCATGGATTAGCTTTTCTGCATAATCTTTGGACAAAAGGTTTCTGATTTTTGCAATGTTATGAAGATGGAAAATAAGCTGTCCTTAAAATATTTTTGATACAGTATGCTTGTCATAAGAGAGTCCAGAGTAATCAAGTCAAACTTTATTTGTCACATGCGCCGAATACAACAAGTGTAGACCTTACCGTGAAATGCTTACTTACAAGCCCTTAATCAACAGTGCAGTTCAAGAAGAGTTAAGAAAATATTTACCATATAAATGAAAGTAAAAAATAATAAAAGAGTAACACAATAAAATAACAATAACGAGGCTATATACAGGGGGTACCAGTACCGAGTCAGTGTGCGGGGGTACAGGTTAGTTTAGGTAATTTGTACATGTAGGTGGAGTGACTATGCATAGATAATAAACAGCGAGTAGCAGCAGTATACAAAACAAATGGAGGGGAAGGGGGGGTGTCAATGTAAATAGTCCGGTAGCCATTTGAACCTTTCCGCCATCCACCTCCTTATGTCAGGAACACAGGCTTCCAGGGATGGAAATTTTGGGGCTTCACCATGTTTCATTGAAATGTATAGCTGTAAGGGCCTCCCAAGTGGCGCAGTGGTCTAAGACATTGCATCACAGTGCTAGGTGTGCCACTAGACATCCTGGTTCGAGTTCAGGCTCTGTCGCAGCCGGCCGCGATCGGGAGACCCATGGGCGGTGCACAATTAACCCAGCATTGTCCGGGTTAGGGGAGGGTTTGGCCGGCAGGTATATTCCTGTCTCATCGCGCACTAGCGACTCCTGTGGTGGGCCGGGCGCAATGCACCCTGACATGGTCGCCAGGTGTACGGTATTTCCTGTGACATATTGGTGCGGCTGGCTTCCGGGATAAGTGGGCGTTGTGTCAAGAAGCAGTGCGGCTTGGCTGGGTTGTGTTTCGGGGGACGCACGGCTCTCGACCTTCACCTCTCCCGAGTCCGTACGGGAGTTGCAGCGATGGGACAAGACTGTAACTACCAATTGGGCACCACAAAATTGGGGAGAAAAAAATCCTAGACGTATAATTACTAGCCTGCAGCTGGAAATTACTTAAGTCTAGTACAAGAATACCGACAACCGCGGAAGCATCTATTCTATGCAACGACCATCTGTAGGCCTGACGTATCCATTACAAGAGACACTATCCAGAGCCGCGGAGAAAGCTACAACCACGAAGGACATTGTGACTTCTGGGGAAGTTAACCAGAAACTCTCTGATGAACTGACACTCCAGCAGACGGACCGGCGATTCCAACAGAGAGGACAACAACGACATACGGGCATAAATATATACATTGAAATTATTCTCGAATGAGCGGCCATTCATGTGCAAAGGATTAGCATTTCAATGAATATAGTTATCAACTGTGTGTAGCGAATCCATTTTGTCTTTCCCGCTCTTTCTCTGTCCCCACCCCTTTCCTTTGTCTTCCAAGCCATCATATTGTCTTCGTCCACTAGGGACTTATCAATGCATTTTGTTAGTAACCAATATCTACTGTTTGTTTGTTATGTATTTCTGTGATTATTTAGTTAGTAAATAAATAATTAAGTCAATTTGTATATCGCTGATTCATCATTTAGGCTAGGGTTCATGCAGATATCCAAGGCTTTGCGACGTTCAGTAATGAGAACTGATGAGGTAATGATAAGGGAATTATATGCTTAATGGTAATGACTAAAAATATTCCACTCTGAAACTATATAATTGTATGAAATTTATTAGAATCATAAAACTATAATCTGATGTGCTTAGTTTTAGTCAGAATTAGAACAAGGACTTTTTGTTCCTTTTTAGTATGTAAGCAGGGTTCAAGTGTGAAACAAATGATAAGAGGAGCTATTGACAGACAAGCTGTTTTACTGTGTTCCATACAGGACATTCTGTCCCCACCCAGGGAGGGGAGAAACCTTGGGCTTGTAGTAGATTGTATAACAGGTGGCAGGCAATGTATGAGTAGGAGAAGACTTGTGAACTATATTGTCATTGTCTCTGAGAGGAGGAGGGACATTTATTACGAAATGAGAGGTATATAAGCCAATGTACAGGAAATGATAAGCAGAGCTCTCGTAAATAAACATTCTGACTATTGTAGACTGGCCTCTGTCTGTTTCATTTCAACAAGAACCTTACACATTCTTGGTAACAGACCGAGTAGTTTAATTGAAGTTCAGTTTATGAACATTGAGAACATAATTCTCTTAACAGGTAATAATAATTCATTGATAAGATATGAACATATCTGAAGAGTCAATTCGAGAAATAGACTCTATAAACATTTTCCCGTGGTGCCTCGACGTCCTAGTTAATTCAAATTGACATGATTAGTTTAATCACGTAATAATAATTACACATAGAGAATTGATTTGCTAAAATAACAGTCTTCACATTTAATAATAGTCACAGACACTACATTAGCTTTGCGACAGTATCAAAAATAAATGTTGGATAGTTTTTAAACTCAGGTTAAAAAGTAGGCTGATCGCCTCCCGGGTGGAGCAGTGGTCTAGGGCACTGCATCGCAGCGCTAGCTGTGCCACCAGAGACTCTGGGTTCGCGCCCAGGCTCTGTCGCAGCCGGCCGCGACCGGGAGGTCCGTGGGGCGACGCACAATTGGCCTAGCGTCGTCCGGGTTAGGGAGGGTTTGGCCGGTAGGGATATCCTTGTCTCATCGCGCACCAGCGACTCCTGTGGCGGGCCGGGCGCAGTGCGCGCTAACCAAGGGGGCCAGGTGCACGGTGTTTCCTCCGACACATTGGTGCGGCTGGCTTCCGGGTTGGAGGCACGCTGTGTTAAGAAGTAGTGCGGCTTGGTTGGGTTGTGCTTCGGAGGACGCATGGCTTTCGACCTTCGTCTCTCCCGAGCCCGTACGGGAGTTGTAGCGATGAGACAAGATAGTAATTACTAGCAATTGGACACCACGAAATTGGGGAGAAAAGGGAGTAAAATTTATGCTGATCGAGCAGCAGTGAGGGATCTTCGATATTACACAGTACTATCTTTCCAAGATAGTCGGAAGACTTCCAATTTGGTGAAGCGCTATTTCCTTTCCAATTTCATGGAAACTTGCTTCAGGGCTCGGGTATTTTCTGTATACCAGGAAGCTAGCTAGATTTTTTTTTGTTTTTAGAGGTGCGACTGCATCTAGGGTATTATACAAGGTTAAGTATAGATCCTCGGTGAGGTGGTTAACAGATTTTTGTTGTCCAACGTCCTTGGGTAGGTGGAGGGAGTCTGGAAGGGCATCAAGGAATCTTTGGGTTGTCTGAGAATTTAAGATGGAGTCCGGCAATCCTCAGCAGGCCTGGCTTGGTCCTGTTTGTGGGGGAGTCACAGAAAGAGGGCCAGTTATCTACTAATTCTATATTTTGGGAGTGGCAGAAAACAGTTGTCAACCAGCGATTGACTTATGCGAGTCTGCTGTAGAGCTCATCACTCCCGCTAACTGGAAGGGGGCCAGAGACAATTATTCGATGCCAACACATCTTTCTAGCTAAGTTACACGCTGAAGTTATGTTGTGCTTGGTGACCTCTGACTGTTTCACCCTAGATCATTGGTGCCGACGTTGGTGCCTATACCATCTACACTCACAGGTTTAGCCTCAGCCAGCACCATCTTCAGATTAGCCTTCACGCCAGTAGCCCTGCCTCCTGGTAAACAATGTATGATTGCTGGATGATTATTTTTAAGTCTAATATTACGGGTAATGGAGTCACCAATGACTAGGATTTTCAATTTGTCAGAGCTAATGGTGGGAGGATTCGACGGCTCAGACCACGTAACGGGTGCAGAAGAGTCCTGAGAAGGCTCGGGCTTTCACTCCGACGCAAAACCGGTTGAACATTTCTATCCACTGAATGAGTGACACCGGTTGAGCATGCCGATAACATTTCTTTCCAGAAGCTGTGAGAAAATTGTCCGGCTGTGGGGACTGTGCAGGGGGATTAATACTACTACTTGTATTTACTGGTGGCACAGAAGCTGTATAGTCGTTTCCTACACTTAAATTGCCCTTGCCTAATGATATTTTTATTTTATTTTAAATATTACATTTTCATAAGTATTCAGATCGTTTACTCAGTACTTTGTTGAAGCACCTTACATGTAAGTATTCTTGGGTATGACGCTACAAGCTTGGCACAACTGTATTTGGGGAGCTTCTCCAATTCTTCTCTGCAGATCCTCTCAAGCTCTGTCAGGTTGGATGGGGAGTGTCGCTGCACAGCTATTTTCAGGTCTCTCCAGAGACGTTTGATCGTGTTCATGTCCGGGCTCTGGCTGGGCCACTCAATGACATTCAGAATACCACTCTCCATATGTTCAAGCATAGTGGTGGCTGCATCATGTTATGGGTATGCTTGTAATCATTAAGGACTGGGGAGTTTTTCAGAATAAAAAATAAACGTAATGGACCTAAGCACAGGCAAAATCCTAGAGGAAAACCTTGTTCAGTCTGCTTTCCACCAGACACTGGGTGATTAATTCACCTTTCAGCAGGACAATAACCTAAAACATAAAGCCAAATCTACACTGGAGTTGCTTACCAAGAAGACAATGAATGTTCCTGAGTGGCCGACTTAGTGTTTTGACTTAAATCTACTTGAACATCTATGGCAAGACCTGGAAATGGTTGTCTAGCAATTATCAACAACCAATTTGACAGAGTTGAAGACGCACAATCCAGGTGTGGAAAGCTCTTGGAGACTTACCCAGAAAGACTCACAGCTGTAATTGCTGCCATCAGTGCTTCTACAAAGTATTGACTCAGGGGTGTGATGTAAATTAGATATTTCTGTATTTCATTTTCAATAAATGTGCAAACATTTATAAAAACATGTATTTACTTTGTCATTATGGTGTATTGTGTGTAGATGGGTAAGAGAAAAAAATATATATATACATTTTGAATTCAGGCTGTAACACAAATGTGGAATAAGTCAAGGAGCATGAATACTTTCTGAAGGCACTGTATATGGGGTATACAACCATCCCAGCTCTGCAGATTTTGCTGCGAAGAGACAGAATCATTAGATCCCTTGTTTTGGTACTGCCCATATGCAGCTTGTTTTTGGTCGCAGGTTCAGGAATGGCTGAAGAATTACAACATTTACCTGGAGTTAACTCTACAAATAGCACTGCTGGGAGATTTGAAAAGTAATAGTCAATACTCTTAGCGAAACATTTGATCTTTAATTTACAATCTGGAGAATCTATGAGAATGGAAAGGTTCAGGACTTTTGTGAAATATCACAGCATAGTTAAAAATGATATGGCTAGTAGAAATCAAAACTGGATGGTGTTCAGAGATATATGGGGTTGAGGGAAGCTGAAGGGTGGGACTAAAAATATTTAAAAAACAAGATAATTCATGTAAAATAAACTGTCCGTAAAATGTATACAGTATGTATGAGCTGGAAGTAGAAGCTTAAGTGTTGTTGTCCATTAGTTTACTTCAATTAGTGGAGGGATGAAAGGGTTAGGAGAAAATAGTAAAGAAGGAAAATATATAAAAAAGATATATTTACACCAAAATATATGGGGGATTGGAAATGATGCAGACAATTACATTGATAGAAGCCACAATCTATCTGCAATATTAAAGCTGATCTACCCATAAACACAAAAAAAACAAAAAAAGTGCTTTCACAGTGAATTAAGGCTGAACTTGACTGCCTGTCGGCAGTGGTCAATGATCTTGAACCTTTGCATGCCAGTGATGGTTCAGTTTGGTTCGACAGTTCCTCTGTATTTCACTCTGTATCTCGGTACCTCATACATTTCTTACATTAACCTGGCGAGAAATATCACAGTGTTATGGCCTTGCTACAACACTGAAGAGCCATAGGAGAAGGCTTGACTGTGCTGTGTTTCTGTTCAGATCTGCATCCGCATTTATTGAAATAATAGTCCTGTAGTCCTGTAATCACTTGGAGAGACTGGAGGCCTGCTAGAGGTTCTCATGTTTAGCACAGGGCACATCTCCTGACTGGCTGCTTGAACTGGAGGACCTCATCTTTTACAAATGCCATCATTCTCTCCAACCGCTTTGACATATGTCAAGGTGAGTTTGAGTCTGGTTGCTGTGCAGTTTTGGGCGATAAAACATCCTTATGTGCACTTGAGTCGTTCCATTATAGTGCTCTGTATAGGTAGGTGGTATACAGTATATGCAACCTCTCTAAGTCATGCAGGAAAAGGGTATTGGCCTCGTCGATGGGAGAGGGTCAGAATAACCCCAGTCATAACATATCACATCATGTTAACATCTCATCCAATGCACACTTTCATCACAAAGCCTGTGCCACATAGAACTAGGCCTATATAAGCAACACAAAAAACATTCTGCTCTAGAGATGCAATCACATCTTCTCTGTCTCCTCTGTTTTGGGCTTTTAGGGGTTGATGGGTTGTCATTATTTCCCCTGTATTAACAGCAGCTGTCTCAGTAAGGAGTAGTCCAATAACCTACAATAAAAGCGAGAATTAATGACGTATGCATACCAAGATCCCAGCAGGATACGCTCTGCAGTAAAACATCTAACTAAAACCTCCCATTTTATTTATTTACGCCCGTAAATACTTTCCTATCTCAATGTTCACTGACCCCATGACCTTGTCTATTACCGGCACTGTTGAATGGGCCTCATTTCCAAAGGCATTATTATACAGAGATTATTAATTTCCATTAAGAGTATGGGAAAATGTGAAGTCTGATCACACGCCATGATTTATGTCCCACTGGGTGTGTTTGATTTGGTGGCACCATGCCAAGAGGGAGGCCAGAGAGGAAGCTTATTTGCTTATTTCTGGGCATGAGTAGTCACATTGTACAGAAACGGTTAATCAAGTGACAGTGAGAAATGTGAATGAGGCAACAGTATTTACTTTAGTTTTGAGTGGATGAAGCTATAGGGGCCACTATATTCTAAGGGGAATTCCTGCACATATGAATGGTTTGTATAAACACTCATGGGAGGACATTTCAACATCTGAGATATCACACACATGAAACCAGATCTTCTCAACGCCCCTACAGAAACCAGGAAACTCCTGCTTCTCATGCAAGCTTTATCTGTGAAGGACACACCTCTTTCTCCTCTTACTATACTCACTCTCACACACAACCACATTCACACACACGCACACACATACCCACACTCAGAGTGGAGCTTGTGGCAGTCCAGCTGAACAATTTCACTGGAGGTGTAAACTGAAAAGATTCAAGCTTGAGATTTTCTCCAGGATTATACAAAATGAGCAGTTCTTTCTCAGCCAAAATCCAGTCCAAAATGGAACTGGCTAAAAATATGAAGGAGGAGGATAAGTTGTACAGATATAACGGAGTGCTGTACCCTGTCCTCATGAGTCCAGAGGAGAACCTGAAGGCTATGGAGAGGCTGGAAGCAAGAGCAGATGATGTCATGTTAGTTGCATATCCCAAATGTGGTAAGTCAAAAAATATTTAAATATGGAAAAACTGTATTTAGATGGTCAGAAGAATGTGCATTAGTAAAGTCATGTGTAGTTAGTTCCTTGAGAGACATCCTTTGGCAATGAGCATCTTGATTAAGCATTTATGTTTTCTAATAGTCACTGACTAGCTTATTATATCAAGTTTCATCAGTGGAAAAAGGAGTGTTCCACTTGGTCTTTACTAGTCTACTCTCTGCCTATACCTACTGTACACGCTTAGAAAAAAAGGGTTCTAAAAGAGTTCTTCGGCTGTCCCCATAGAAAAACCCTTTTTTGTTCCAAGTAGAACCTTTTTTGGCTCTAGGTAAGCCCATAACAATGTATGAGGTGTATACTTTTGTCTCAAAGTAGATTTAAGACTACCAAGAAACGCTGTATGACCATGATTTAGCCCACTGCAGTAAAAGGTTATAATAATAGGCTCAAAGTTCAAGTTCAAGTTCAAAATACAATTGGGGTAATGAAACTTACTTATAGTGTCTTACACATAGCTCATAGTGTCTTACACATAGCTCATAGTGTCTTACACATAGCTCATAGTGTCTTACACATAGCTCATAGTGTCTTACACATAGCTCATAGCCTATGATATTTTGTCTTGCTGTGTATTTAAAAAGGAGACAGACAAAAGGTATTTGACTTGCTAACTGGGTTTGAAGTTATCTAAAATTCAGTTTCACAATGGATGGGCCTCTGAATGTTTGGACTTGCAGAATATAATCTGTGTGCTTTGGGGTAGGCCCTCCCTGTCAGGCAAAAATGGTTGCAATAAAGTCTGTTTCTGGTTTTAACCTTGTCAAAACAACCCAGTTTTGCAGCTTTGTCAGCTCTTTCCTCTGCACACTATAGAGTGATAAGGTAATCAGTGTTGAGGAATGTTGAATTAAACACAGACCGCTCTGCCCGCTGGCAGAGAGGCACCCTTGTAACAACGGTTAATGTAATAACACAGGTTAATGTAATAACATCGGTTAATGTAATAACACAGGTTAATATAATAACACAGATTAATGTAACAACACCGGTTAATGTAATAACATCGGTTAATGTAATAACACAGGTTAATATAATAACACAGATTAATGTAACAACACCGGTTAATGTAATAACACAGGTAAATGTAATACTACTGGTTAATGTAATACCTTGTAACAATGGTTAATGTAATAACACAGGTTAATGTAATAACACAGGTTAATGTAATAACACAGGTTAATGTAATACCACTTCTTAATGTAATACCTTGTAACATCGGTTAATGTAATACCTTGTAACAATGGTTAATGTAATAACACAGGTTAATGTAATGACACAGGTTAATGTAATAACACCGGTTAATGTAATACCTTGTAACATCAGTTAATGTAATAACACCGGTTAATGTAATAACACCGGTTAATGTAATAACAAAGGTTAATGTAATAACACAGGTTAATGTAATAGCACAGGTTAATGTAATAACACCGGTTGATGTAATACCTTGTAACAACGGTTAATGTAATAACCCAGGTTAATGTAATAACACAGGTTAATGTTTTAATGTAATACTTTGTAACAACAGTTAATGTAATAACACAGGTTAATGTAATAACACAGGTTAATGTAATACCTTGTAACAATGGTTAATGTAATAACACAGGTTAATGTAATGACACAGGTTAATGTAATAACACCGGTTAATGTAATAACACCGGTTAATGTAATAACACCGGTTAATGTAATACCGTGTAACACCGGTTAATGTAATACCACTTCTTAATGTAATACCTTGTAACAACGGTTAATGTAAGAACACCGGTTAATGTAATAACACCGGTTAATGTAATAACACCGGTTAATGTAATACCTTGTAACAATGGTTAATGTAATAACACCGGTTAATGTAATAACACCGGTTAATGTAATACCTTGTAACAATGGTTAATGTAATAACACAGGTTAATGTAATGACACAGGTTAATGTAATAACACCGGTTAATGTAATACCTTGTAACAATGGTTAATGTAATAACACAGGTTAATGTAATAACACCGGTTAATGTAATAACACCGGTTAATGTAATACCTTGTAACAATGGTTAATGTAATAACACAGGTTAATGTAATAACACAGGTTAATGTAATACCTTGTAACAATGGTTAATGTAATAACACCGGTTAATGTAATAACACCGGTTAATGTAATACCTTGTAACACCGGTTAATGTAATACCGTGTAACACCGGTTAATGTAATACCGTGTAACACCGGTTAATGTAATAACACCGGTTAATGTAATAACACCGGTTAATGTAATACCTTGTAACACCGGTTAATGTAATACCGTGTAACACCGGTTAATGTAATAACACCGGTTAATGTAATACCTTGTAACACCGGTTAATGTAATACCGTGTAACACCGGTTAATGTAATAACACCGGTTAATGTAATACCGTGTAACACCGGTTAATGTAATAACACTGGTTAATGTAATAACACCGGTTAATGTAATACCTTGTAACAGCAGTTAATGTAATAACACCGGTTAATGTAATAGCACAGGTTAATGTAATAACACCGGTTGTTGTAATACCTTGTAACAACGGTTAATGTAATAACACAGGTTAATGTAATAACACAGGTTAATGTAATACCTTGTAACAACGGTTAATGTAATAACACCAGTTAATGTAATACTTTGTAACAACAGTTACATTTAACATTTACATTACATTTAAGTCATTTAGCAGACGCTCTTATCCAGAGCGACTTACAAGTTGGTGCATTCACCTTATGATGTCCAGTGGAACAACCACTTTACAATAGTGCATCTAACTCTAAGGGGGGGGGGGGGGTTAGAAGGATTACTTTATCCTATCCTAGGTATTCCTTAAAGAGGTGGGGTTTCAGGTGTCTCCAGAAGGTGGTGATTGATTCCGCTGACCTGGCGTCGTGGGGGAGTTTGTTCCACCATTGGGGTGCCAGAGCAGCGAACAGTTTTGACTGGGCTGAGCGGGAGCTGTACTTCCTCAGAGGTAGGGAGGCGAGCAGGCCAGAGGTGGATGAACGCAGTGCCCTTGTTTGGGTGTAGGGCCTAATCAGAGCCTGAAGGTACGGAGGTGCCGTTCCCCTCACAGCTCCGTAGGCAAGCACCATGGTCTTGTAGCGGATGCGAGCTTCAACTGGAAGCCAGTGGAGAGAGCGGAGGAGCGGGGTGACGTGAGAGAACTTGGGAAGGTTGAACACCAGACGGGCTGCGGCGTTCTGGATGAGTTGTAGGGGTTTAATCGCACAGGCAGGGAGCCCAGCCAACAGCGAGTTGCAGTAATCCAGACGGGAGATGACAAGTGCCTGGATTAGGACCTGCGCCGCTTCCTGTGTGAGGCAGGGTCGTACTCTGCGAATGTTGTAGAGCATGAACCTACAGGAACGGGTCACCGCCTTGATGTTGGTTGAGAACGACAGGGTGTTGTCCAGGATCACACCAAGGTTCTTAGCGCTCTGGGAGGAGGACACAATGGAGTTGTCAAGCGTGATGGCAAGATCATGGAACGGGCAGTCCTTCCCCGGGAGGAAGAGCAGCTCCGTCTTGCCGAGGTTCAGCTTGAGGTGGTGATCCGTCATCCACACTGATATGTCTGCCAGACATGCAGAGATGCGATTCGCCACCTGGTTATCAGAAGGGGGAAAGGAGAAGATTAATTGTGTGTCGTCTGCATAGCAATGATAGGAGAGACCATGTGAGGATATGACAGAGCCAAGTGACTTGGTGTATAGCGAGAATAGGAGAGGGCCTAGAACAGAGCCCTGGGGGACACCAGTGGTGAGAGCACGTGGTGCGGAGACAGATTCTCGCCACGCCACCTGGTAGGAGCGACCTGTCAGGTAGGACGCAATCCAAGCGTGGGCCGCGCCAGAGATGCCCAACTCGGAGAGGGTGGAGAGGAGGATCTGATGGTTCACAGTATCAAAGGCAGCCGATAGGTCTAGAAGGATGAGAGCAGAGGAGAGAGAGTTAGCTTTAGCAGTGCGGAGCGCCTCCGTGACACAGAGAAGAGCAGTCTCAGTTGAATGACTAGTCTTGAAACCTGACTGATTTGGATCAAGAAGGTCATGTTAATGTAATAACACTGGTTAACAACAATGTAATAACACTGGTTAATGTCTAAATGTTAACTTTTCGATTTAAGATGTCATAAAACCGGTTTATGTAATATCTTGTAAACATTTTTAAATAGATAATGTAGTAACTTCAACCGATCATGTAATAGCATTCCAAAATCTATGCTTCATGTAAGATTTCCCTAATTTTAATACACATACTACCCTCCACCTTTTGCTAACACACACACAAACCCATGCACACTCTTACACAAACACACACTCACAAGCACACATTGAAATGCACACACACACATAAAATGTTTATACAACATCAATCGTAAAGGAACTTTCAAAAATAAAAGTCCCTTTGAATAGCTCTTTATTTATCATAACAAAGGAAATGTATATTTTTGCTGTCACAGTAGCCATCCCCCGACACACTATTTATGCAACGTTTAATATGTATAATAAGGATTGTGTAATCCCCTTTTTTTTGCAATCCAGGATCAGATCAATCTGGTTGATTTTGAGAATGTTTTTTTTTTAAGGATCGGACTAAGATCATTTTGATCCAGACACCACAATATCAAGATCACAGAATCTGGATTTTCAGTGCTTTTAATAGACCTACACCTAGCCATCTACTGGACAGGTCATGTTCCTACTTTGACACTGTCATAGGAAAACAGAAATGAGTAAACTACATGACTAAAGGTACCTAAGATTAAACATAATAGAGCCTGCATATTACTTGTAAGTAAGTACAGTCGTGGCCAAAAGTTTTGAGAATGACACAAATATTAATTTTCACAAAGTCTGCTGCCCTTAGTTTGTATGGTGGCAATTTGCATATACTCCAGAATGTTATGAAGAGTGATAAGATGAATTGCAATTCATTGCAAAGTCCCTCTTTGCCATACAAATGAACTGAATCCCCAAAAAACATTTCCACTGCATTTCAGCCCTGCCACAAAAGGACCAGCTGACATCATGTCAGTGATTCTCTTGTTAACACAGGTGTGAGTGTTGACAAGGACAAGGCTGGAGATCACTCTGTCATGCTGATTGAGTTTGAATAACAGACAGGAAGCTTCAAAAGGAGGGTGGTGCTTGGAATCATTGTTCTTCCTTTGTCATCCATGGTTACCTGCAAGGAAACACATGCCGTCATCATTGCTTTGCACAAAAATGGCTTCACAGGCAAGGATATTGCTGCCAGTAAGACTGCACCTAAATCAACCATTTATCGGATCATCAAGAACTTCAAGGAGAGCGGTTCAATTGTTGTGAAGAAGGCTTCAGCGCCCAAGAAAGTCCAGCAAGCGTCAGGACTGTCTCCTAAAGTTGATTCAGCTGTGGGATCGGGGCACCACCAGTACAGAGCTTGCTCAGGAATGGCAGCAGGCAGGTGTGAGTGCATCTGCACGTACAGTGAGGCAAAGACTTTTGGAGGATGGCCTGGTGTCAAGAAGGGCAGCAAAGAAGCCACTTCTCTCCAGGAAAAACATCAGGGACAGACTGATATTCTGCAAAAGGTACAGGGATTGGACTGCTGAAGACTGGGGTAAAGTCATTTTCTCTGATGAATCTCCTTTCCGATTGTTTGGGGCATCCGGAAAAAAAGCTTGTCTGGAGAAGACAAGGTGAGCGCTACCATCAGTCCTGTGTCATGTCAACAGTAAAGCATCCTGAGACCATTCATGTGTGGGGTTGCTTCTCAGCCAAGGGAGTGGGCTCACTCACAATTTTGCCTAAGAACACAGCCATGAATAAAGAATGGTACCAACACGTCCTCCGAGAGCAACTTCTCCCCAACCATCCAGGAACAGTTTGGTGACGAACAATGCCTTTTCCAGCATGGTGGAGCACCTTGCCATAAGGCAAAAGTGATAACCAAGTGGCTCGGGGAACAAAACATTGATATTTTGGGTCCATGGACAGGAAACTCCCCAGACCTTAATCCCATTGAGAACTTGTGGTCAATCCTCAAGAGGCGGGTGGACAAACAAAACCAAGGGGTCCAAGTCAGTCACACAGGTTTTCCATATGAGGAGGTTCATCCATCTCTCTGCTGTACAGAGACATCCCTCTCCCTACAGTACTGTACATGCACTTATTTGACACTATCAACATAACAACTGAACACGCACATATAATGCAGTCAATTTAATATAATGAAATAATGCAAGTGGAGGTAAATCCCCAATATCAGCTTTACGCTTTTTTCAAACACAAAATAATTTTTAAAAAGTACTACTTTCAAATGGAGATAGCTTCAACAACGCTGCCCATGCTGTCACAGACACCATAATGGCACAGATACAAAGATGAGTCCTCTATCTAACTCTATGGGCCCTGTATGGGGACAAAGCCCCATGTTTCTATAATAATCTGCATATGACATAAACATGGTGTATGTGGTCATGTACCTGCTGGGTGGCCGGTAGCCTAGTGGTTAAAGCATTGGGCCAGTAACCAAAAGGTTGCTGGTTTGAATACCTGAGTAAACATGGCGAAACATCTGTCTGTGCACTTGAGCAAGGCACTTAATCCTTATTTGCTCCAGGGACGCTGTACTACTATTGCTGAAACCATTTTATGGATCATACAAAACACTAGGGGCTGGTTTCCTAGATCCAGATTAAGCCTAGTCCTGGACTAAAATGCACTTTCAATGGAGAATGGTTTTTCATCCATGACTAGACTCAATATCTGAATAGGATTGCCCCTGATATTACAAATATTTTGGCATAATGCAATAATAACTCTCTCGTCTCATGGTTAAACGTGATGACACTTTTAGAAGAATATCAAAGGACACTACACCTCTCTATTCCCGATCCCTCTGTGTAAATTGAAAAAGGTAAATGGACCTGAATGTTCTCTGTGTCTGGCAGGTTTTAATTGGATGGTGGCGGTGCTGCGTAAAATAATAGCACACGCAACTGGTGAGAAAGCAGAGTCCAAATTCCCTCCATTGATGGAGTTCTTTGGGACCGAAATGCTGCAGGTTTGTGCAAAACTGATTGACTTTCTGTAGCTTTGTGCAACTGGTGAGAAAGCAGAGTCCAAATTCACTCCATTGATGGAGTTCTTTGGGACCGAAATGTTGCAGGTTTGTGCAATACTGGTTGACTTCCTGTAGCTTTAGCAACACTGCAGGTTTGTCTGCCTCAAATAAGTCAAATATAGAAATACTACAGGTGTAGTTTATTGGAAATCCTGTTTATGGGTTGTTTGGTTCACTAATGCACAGATCCCCTATAGTCTAAAGAGGTTCTATAGTTATATTGGGAGGTGTTCAGCTAACTTTAGGTCTATAAAGTAGGTTTTCAAGACAGAATGTCTATACAGCCAGGTGTAAAGGACGTCACGCTGCTTGCTTAGCGAGTGCCGCTCTCTCCTGATTCGGCTCATACCGAGGCTCGAACTCAGAACGTCTGCCTCTTAAACACGTGACCACCCTCCCGATGCGTCTATCTAGTCTGCAGCGCAAGTTGAGACAATTCAGGCTGAGGAGTGAGTTTCACAGATCCCCATCTGCTAAATAGTCATGTCGTTTTGCTGTTCTGTAACTGGCCACAATAATTACATGCAGGTGTTGCAATCATGCTGTGATCCAATAAGGCCAGTTAGTGAATGTTAGTGAATTACTAACACATGTTCCGTGAGTGGCCTCATGAGCCTCTGTGTGTGTAAATGTTAGCACAGCTTAAGCTCATCCAAGAAGACAGGTCTACCTACAGTATACACCCGTGATTCTCACATCGAATGCAATTAACTGTGGAGGATATAGTGAGATTCATTCATATAAAAGTGTTTTGTATGGCCATCTGTGTCAGGAGTGAAGAGTTTGTTCACTAAACTTGCGAGCTCCTGGGCCTAAAATTATATAACATGCCTGTTTGCACAGTGTCTGCTTAGATGAGCGTTAGAGCAACAGCATACCATGGCTCACGTAGAGTTAAATGGACACCTTGTCTATCTCGCAGGTTATTCACCAAGCACCGTCCCCTAGATTTCTGGGGACACACATGCACCCAGATAACATTCCTGAATCCTTCACCACAAAGAAAACAAAGGTATGTACTTTCAACTAGAACATAGGTGTTGTTGTGGAACTCAAAACAGCTGTTTTTTTAATGCTCCACAGTAGTTCATCTTTTTATACAAAATTCCATCACAACTTCCTCCAAACAGCAACTTGTAATTCCCCTGTTGTGTAAGAGTGAAAGCTTTTCCTGTGTAGTATGGCAGCTAGTGTTTCTCTGCAGAGGCAGCCACAGCAGAGAGCGTACCACACAGACATAGATACATACACTGCAAATCACACACTGTACAGAGTACATGGTAGACAGATTAAGCACACAGAGTACATGGTAGACAGATTAAGCGCACACACTGTACAGAGTACATGGTAGACAGATTAATCAAATCACATAGCATACACACTTAGGACACTTTTCAGCAGACAGTAACTATGCTACACTGAAATATAAAACCTCCAATTTGCAATACAGTGTGTCTCACAACTCTCCATAACTCTGCCCTCCCCTTCCCTCAGTGTAATGAACACGAGGGGAGACAGAGAGCTGGTTTCAAGCACAGGGAGCAGCAGGTGTTTATTTAAAAGAACCACAGGAGGAGGCAGGTAGCTGGGTCCAGGGGCAGGCAGAAGGTCATACAAAGGGGGTCCAAAGCCAACAGTACAGGCAAGGAAAAGGCTAGTAACGTAGTCCAGGAGATCAGGCAATAAGTAGATAACAGGCTAAAGTACAGGCAGGGAATAGCCTGTAAAAAGGCATCGTTAGTGAGGCAGGCAAAAACTATCATCCACGGGAGGCATAAATCACAGCGACAGACATGTGTCACAAAACAAACAATACCTCACAGTGATGGGGTGCAAAGAACTGAACTAAATAGTGTGTGATAATAACATACAGGTGTGTGAACAGGTGATCCGAATTCAGGTGATTAGGATCTGGAGAGTGAGCGGCGTTCAGGGGATCTAGGCGTTTGAGAGTGTGAGCTGGAAAGTGAGTTGCATTCTGGGGATCTACGTGTTTTAGGGTGTGAGTTGGAAGCAGACGTTACACTCAGGATATAAACTTTAAAGAATGTCCTGGATCAATCTATAAAAATATACTGTTGTCATTATCATGTCATGGTCTTCTGTTGATCAAAAACAGATGCTGGTGATATTCAGGAACCCGAAAGACACAGTGGTCTCTTTTTATCACTTCTCCAACAAGAACCCAGTGCTACCCACTGCAAAGTCCTGGGACTGCTTCTTCTCAGAGTTTATGAGTGGAAAAGGTACCTAAAGTGAAGAGCCCTTATGAAAATTGGGTTTATATGTTGGAGTTTGCTTTATACAAAAGTATAACTTGAGTCAGTTGTATTACAGTAAGATTTGTACCTATACAGTACAAAACCTCACCTGAACAGTAATTTCCTATTCCTAGTTCCCTGGGGTTCATATTTTGACCATGTACTTGGCTGGGAGAGGAGAATGGATGACCCTAACGTGATGATAGTCACCTTTGAGGAGTTAAAACAGGTATCAAGTATTCCTTTCTTTTTGAATACAGACATTAGTTTTGATCGGTCTGCTTTCTGTCATTTACATTCTGTCATGTTAATTGTGACCCACACAGGACCTGAGTGAAGGTGTGCGAAGGGTCTCTGAGTTCTTTGGTTTCAGTCTCAGTGATGCCCAAGTCCAGACCATCGCAGAGGAGAGCACCTTCAATGTTATGAAGGAGAGCTCCAAGGCCTCACACGGCCAGATGGCCAACGTCTTCTTCAGGAAAGGTGTGTGTGTGCGTGAGAGTGACAGAGGGAGCAAGAGAGAGAAAGAGCGCTGTATGTGGCTAGAGGGAGCTTTGTTCCAGAGTTTGTTTAATCCTACCCACTGGAGACAGAAATTGTGGGATTATGGTGAGACAAACAAACACTTGATATGATGTATGTTGACTATAAATACAGACTCATGTCTCCGGTCTCCTGGTCCTCTCTATCCTTAAACAACCGTTGTCCTTTCCAGGGAAAGAAAGCATTGTCATACTGACCTCCTATAGGTTGAATGAATTATTAAGTGCCAAAAAAGTTACAGGGTTGATGATTTCAAATCAGCCATAAATCACCTTATGACAGGGGGAATGGAAGCTTGTTGTCTGCAACAGGGAGGGACAATTGAATGCAAATTTCAAAAAAAAAAATATTGTTAAAACATTTCTAGCCTGCCTATCTGTGGGTAACATGGTTTACATGTTATGCTCAACCCACTCAGTTTCCTACCACAAAACATGAGAAAATGGCTTAAAAGAGCAGAACAGGCTCCCCTGCTTTTACACTGTGATTTGACTAGATGTTCAATGTTCCTTTTAGAAAAAAAATAAGAATAGTTTCACCATATTAAAACGAGAGTTCAGTTCATGTAATAGGGCTGACCTTAAAATGAGGGACGGTTTACATTTTTTTCTCCTTAAATCACATGAAATAAATAATAATCTTCACAAATGACTGTCAAAAGCAAGAAAAATAACTAGGGCTTTACAATGGTGAAAACTTGGAGAAATGTTGGGGTTAAGTGGGTTAAAATCTTCCAAGAAATCACAGAAAATGCTGAATTTTTGCAGTTTAACAAGTCTTTATTCATATTTAAAAAGATTTTTTGTATGTGGTCTATATTAGAGCACTTTATTTAATGAATCAGGCTTTTAAAATCCAATATTGGTGCACAATCTCTAATTCAAATATCAAAGGGGACGCAGAAGGGACTCATTTCATGGAAAGACCCATATACTGTATGTTTCATACTCACCATGTACATTCACAGTACTGCATGTCTTAGGTGTAAAGTTGAGGTAATCTTAACATCAAGCAAAGTGATACAACTATGTTATATTTTTTACAATATGTAGGCTACCTCACACTACCTTAAAGACTAGGTCAACTGTAATCTAAAATAACTAAAGATAATTTGCTTTATGTCCAAACTACAGAGTACTAGAAAATGTTATGTCGCTCTTGCTGTACATTGATCATGTGTTTTAGTCGTGTTCATGTGTTTTTGATGGGTATTTCCTCCCCAGGTGAAGTAGGGGACTGGAAGAACCATTTCAGCCCAGCCCAAAGCCAGGAGATGGACACAGCATTCAAGAAGCACCTGGCAGGGACTACGCTGGGGGCCAAACTAAAGTATGACCTGTACTACAAGTAGACAGCAGACTGGACAAACACTTACTGAGCTGAGACAGGACACAAGGGAAACACTGACAGGGAAGATCAACCCAAACAGGCAGGCTGGTATGCAGTAGCTAAACTGACATTCACAATGAGGTATTTGGTGGTGCAACACTTGTTACTACAGAAACACTTTATTCCACTTGGCTATCCTACACTGGAGCCATTGAAGGGCATTTTTGTGAAAGTGTTACATGAGACGAGTGGAGACTGGTGGGAGGAGCTATAGAAGGATGGGCTCCTTGTAATGGTTGGAATGGATTATATGTAAGAGTCAAACATGGTTTCCATATGTTTGGTGTTTGATACCGTTCCATTAATTCCATTACAGCCATTACAATGAGCCTGTTCTCTTACAGCTCCTCCCACCAGTCTCCACTGCATGAGAAAAAGTCGACATGACAATGACAGACTTCATGATAGATTTTTAAATCTTGTAATCCTTGTTTTTATATCACTGTTTGTTGATTAAAGTTGATATCGGCCTTGTGTGCATTTTACAATATTTCAAGATGTCAGTGGAGGCTACTGAGGGGAGGACGGCTCATAAATGGCTGGAATGGAGCGAATGGAATGTCAAACACACGGAAACCATGCGTTGATGGTGATACCGTTCCACTTATTCCGCTCCAGCCATTACTACATGCCCGTCCTTCCCAATTAAGGTGCCACCAACAACCTGTGTAAGATGTTGTACTTTTCAGTTCAGAGTAATGGAATGTGTCAAAAAGTCTAGTTCTACAAATGACATGCCACATGACAAACTATAATAATCATATGCTCAATGTCCTTGCTAGAACACCTGAGAGATCATATGGTAACCTACTTTACTGCAGGCCAGCAATGTGACCAGTTGCACGCAATAAAACCCTTGGATTGCAATGCATACAATACTAGATTCAAAGCAAATAGAATTATTCCATTTGGAAAAGGTGACCAAGATGAGACTGTCTAAATTGAAAGTAAAACGTTCCATAAATTCTTAATTGTAAAGAGTGACAATCAAAACAGGGAATTTTCAAAAACTAAGACTATGGTAGCCTACTGATGTGATATTCACCATAGATACGGTATACATAGCGATATTCACCATAGATACAGTATATATTGTCTGATATTTGTGCTGTATGAGGGCCTACACTGGGGATTGCACCATTTCTTCCCTTAGTTGATAATTTCCATTATCCGTGAAACCCGTTTTGATTTAGTGAAAAGAATGTCTATATCCAGTCGGTACAATATAGAACAAAAATGTTCAAATGCACTGTAGGCTACCTGTTATTGATAATGTTTTAGTTGTTTGCCATTGGTACTTACATAACGTGGGACTAAGGCTGTGTTTACACAGCCACCCTAAGAATCCAAATCTTATTTTCTTTCTATATCTGATCTACACAATCAGTTTTACATGTGACCGATGTGCACATTCACACTGATGTAACCTCTGAAGTAGCACCAGAGAGGAAGAGGCAAAGCGAGAGGTTTCACTCTCGCCAAAATAAGCCCAATGCATTTCTATGAGATTATTTTGGACCTAAGCTTGTCACCTGCCTTCAAGACAACGACTCCCATTGTTAAGCTGGAGACATGAGCATCTCATCATTATATACAGATTTCTGGTAGCACACAGATGCAATTTCCTGAAACTGTTGGTTAAAATATTATTTTAAAAAAAAAGTTATTGCAGGTCAAGTGCAACAACAAAAAACTTCAGCGCAAAAGCAATAATCACATCTTAGCATCCAGACAGAGACAACATATGGAGGATCAGGATTCAAAAGATCAGATTCCATGATTTTGTTATTGCCGTTTACACATTAGGCAAAAGATCAGATAGGTATCAGACAGTGGAGGCTGATGAAGGAAGGACGGCTCATAATAATGGCTGGAACAGAGCGAATGGAAACCATGTGTTTGTTGTTGATACCGTTCCACCTATGCCGTTCCAGCCATTGCCACGTGCTCCCCAATTAAGGTGCCACCTGTCACGATCGTGTGGAGAGACGGACCAAGGCGCAGCGTGATAATGATACATCTTCTCTTTATTAAAGAAGATGAAAGAACACAACACGAAACACTTTAACAAACTAACAAAAACAACAAACGATCGTGAAGCTATAACGAACTAGTGCACACATGCAACATAGAACATTGACATAGACACAGGAGACAACCACCCACGACAAACAATGTGACAACACCTACCTTAATATGATTCTCAATCAGAGGAGATGAAAACCACCTGCCTCTAATTGAGAACCATATTAGGTACCCATTAACCAACATAGAAACAGAAAACAGACTGCCCACCCAAACTCACATCCTGACCAACTAACACATACACAAACTAACAGAAAACAGGTCAGGAACGTGACACCACCAAACTCTTGTGGTATCAGATATGCAAATAATTGGCAAAATATCTTAATTGGACTGCCTGTGTAAATGAAGCCTAAGCATCTTTACTAGCTACATATCTAGATATTGGTTAATCAACCACCCTGTTAATTGGTCAATCAATCAGATAATCAATCTATTAATATCCACTGTGGACAGTCGAGCATTACACATACATACATTTATTTTAGTAGCTCAAGAAATACCATGTTAAAAAATAGACTGTTTTTGTAACATAGAGAGTAGACCTACCTCTGCGTTCACATAGCCTCTATCATATTGTACAGGTAACTGCCAAAATAAAGGAAACACCAACATAAAGTGTCTTAATAGGGCATTGGGCCACCAGGAGTCAGAACAGCTTCAATGCACCTTGGCATAGATTCTACAAGTGTCTGGAACTCTATTGGAGGGATGCAACACCATTCTTCCACGATACATTTTGTGCTTTGTTGATGGAAACCGCTGTCTCAGGCACAGCTCGAGAATCTCCCGTAAGTGTTCAGTTGGGCTTGAGATCTGGTGACTGAGGTGGTTTACATTTTATGGGGTCAGGCCATGGTAGTCTAAATAATGGCCTGCCCAGGGATGTTAATTGCTCAATTAACTCAGGAACCACACCTGCTTTCAATATACTTTGTATCCCGCATTTACTCTCAAGTGTTTGCAGTTTGTTGGCTATAGTCTATTCTCTGCTGACATCTAGTGAGTGTAAGTCACACAACGTAATTGAATTTAAATTCCTGGGTTTCAGACTTGGTTTCAGTGCACTTTATGATGAGACATTAATGAAATGATGCAGTGCATTACATGCAAATATTTTTTTACTCATTGAATCGTTGATTATATTGTTCCCATTTTACCTATACACGTACACTACATCATCAATATTTATGAGCAAGTTCTGGGCAAGTATAAACATTACATGTCTGTCTCAAACACTTTTCTCTCTCATTTTGCTGACAGAGACATTTTACATTAAAAAAACGTATGATACTGCTGCGTGATACTGCTGCATCAATACACAAATTTATGTTTTGAGGAATCAGATCAGCTCTGAAAAATATCTCATGTGAAAAGATCTGATGATTGGTCAAAAGACCAATTAGTGGAAAACTATCAGAATTTGGCTGCCTGTGTAATCGCAACCATGTATCATTTTGTACACGTTTCAGCGACACATCGAGTGACATCATCCGGACGCGGAAGTTGACAGTGAAAGTGACAATCTTCAGTTGTGTCTGGTTGTGTTCTGTGTGCTCCGCTTGACAATGGATATTTCCCAACAAGAGAGGACATATGAGACATCAATGTCTGACAAATCTACTCCAAGTAGTCTTGCAAGATACCTCGATGGTGAATTTTGGGAAACCAAAGATCATATTCGTGAAGAAATATCCCAAGGCGAGCCCTTTCGAACTAGCAGGTTCGTGATCTCTTACTGGTGGTTTTATCCAACTTTTCTATCATATGTTGATCATCACGACTTAATCCTGTGGTAGCTAAGGTTTAAGGACATGCTCTTTTACGTATCTATCTACAGTTTTCAGCGGTTGGCAAATCATGTCACGATGCCATCGCTTTATGCAAAGGGATTGTGCGGCTGCCAGCTGTTGCTCGTTGCGCACACATCTGGATTAAAATAATGCTAATTTCCCCGCTGCGATGTTCATTTTCAGTTCAATGTTCATGTTAAATTCTGTCACATACTAAAATGTAATACATCTTTATTCTACAGTTATGGTCTCACGTTGGACCAGAATAGAGATTTGACGGTGGAGAGACTGGAGTATATCTTAACGAGGCCACTAATGCGACATCACCTCAAAGATCAGGTGAACAAATTCAGTCTTACACCCCTCAACTGATACCAATTTTACACCTCACTCATTGCAAATGTTTGTCTGGGTGTTGTTCAGTTATGAAACTGAGTTTTTATGTCTTGAGGGGTTTTAGATGAAAGAGAAACAACCAGGCTTCATAGCCAAGAGCTTGGGTATCACGGAACTGATATGCTCTGCAGATATGTCCACTGGAGTAAAGGTATGCTAATTGACTTCTCCAACACACACACACACACACACACACACACACACACACACACACACACACACACACACACACACACACACACTGCTTGTCATAGGCATTTATTTACATAACCAAATAACCAAATCCATGTATGATTACACTGTGTCGGCTGTGTGTACTCGCTGTCTGTACAGTGCTCTTTGGTGTTCTCCCCTCTGGTCCACAGTTGGGTGTTGTCTGTGGCTTGTTTGGTGGTGCAGTCACAAACCTTGGAAGCCCTGGTCAGAAGAAAAAATGGTATCTCCCGGTTACGGTATGTGTCCACTGCCACTAATATAACAGATAATTTACAGCTTCTGTTCAATGTCTGCCTCTTGTCGTTACATTCATACCATGCATGCACTTGTATATAGCTTTTTCCGCCATACACATTCATCCACAGCACATATTGCCATTGGATGTTGTTATTTATCTGATACAACAATGGATTTAGCCTTTAATTTTTAACTCTTTGTCAAATCATCATCCTAATTGTTTTGGTTGAATGACTGGGTGTAACTTCTGTCAGGATTCGGAGTTCACTGGGATGTTTGCCATGACAGAGAGGGGTCATGGGAGTAACGTCCGGGGAATCCTTACAGAGGCCTGCTACGAGCCATCTACACAGGTCAGCTTAATAATATGCATAACACACTCACGAATCAAGTGACACCATTGAGGTCATGCGGAATTCTGAGCTGATGGACAGTCGTTTGGTTCAACACGGCAGTGGCCTCTTTTCACCACTCAACATGGACCAACTGTACCGGTCAGTTGGGTTAGGATGAAATTCCACTTTAGTTACAGTGTATCATAATTAGTTACACTATGTGCAGAGGACAATATACCACATACCCAAAATGATAGTCTGTTGTACGTGGTCCGTATTACAGTGGACTAGATAATATTGTGTTACAAAACTACATCAATATGTATTTGAAATGTGCAGGTCATATCTAGTACATACAGTATGTTCCCTCTTCGTCTGTGTTTCATGCCTTTCTTTACTGATCCCTGTACTCATTGAGTCCAAAAGAAGCATCAATATCATCATATTTAGTTATCCATTCCTCTTTTGGCCTTCAGGAGTTCATCATCCACACACCGTGTGAGGATGCCCAGAAGATGTACATCGGAAACTCCATGAAGGGGAATTACGCTTCTGTATTCGCTCAGCTCATCATCAATGGAGATTCCCAAGGTGGGACTCACTCAATACAACAGTCTGCCTGCTATGGATTGTGTTTAGCAACAGCCCCGGTGCATTTACTAATGAGTGTTAAAATGTTTTATTCATCCCCATAGGTCCTCACTGTTTTATTGTTCCAATCCGAGACCGACATGGAGTCATGAATCCTGGAGTGACAGCCATTGACATGAAGCACAAAGAAGGTAGCTAGTTTTCAATGGCCTGTTTTTCATCTAAGCAGTATTCTTCTTCCAACTGTATGACAAATACATGAATATGATGCTGTGAGACAATCATTCTTGTCACAAATGCACACCGTTGTGTATTAATACGTGGATTTTCATTGAACATTTGAAACTTAGCTATGCTGTGTGTGTTGTCACAGGCTTACACGGGGTTGACAATGGCATCTTGATATTCGACAATGTCAGGATACCGAGGACGAACCTGCTCAGCAAGTGAGTGGACTGTACATGTGCTCCACAGCCGGGTCATTAAACAGTTCTCTATAACTGCCTTTGGAAGTTGAATGCATTCCAGACATTATTGGAATATGTCCTTAATTAAATTATTCTTAGCTGTGTACAGTGTACAGTATGCAGCATCAATGTGTTTTATGACCCTCCTGCTCCAGGTTTGGCTGTGTGTCGGCAGATGGGCTGTACTCTTCTCCTGTCCAGAACAAGAGCAAACGTTTTAACGCCATGTTGGCTGCTCTCACCCCTACCAGGCTGGGACTCACTGTCCAGGCTATAGCTGCCATGAAGGTGAGTTTACAAGGCCATGTGCACTATGATTTAGGCTAGTGTATGTCAACTGATTAGCTGTCTTTAGCTTTAACCATGTTTACCATCTTACTGTGATGGTTAGTGACAGCTAGAGGGCAGTCTTGATTTACGTTACCTCCCTCAACACCATCATAGGGACAAAGCATAACACTGCCTTTGTTACACCATCTTTTATATTCTACATGCTATTCTAATGAGAAAAATCAGCTCAGTCATCTGCAGTTTGAGTGGATTATGGGCCTCAGTCTGGGTAAATCTAGGCCAGATGGGTTGGCGTCATAGTCTGCTGTGTGTACCCAATGACTGGACTGAATTCCATGTTGTGTCCCAAGTCTGGCAGGTAACCAAGAGACAATCATACAAAGCTCTGACCATAGGTGACCCTTTGGTGATGTTGGATGGTTGCAAAAATAGAATTGTCATACTCTGAATGAGTTGCTAAAACAGATCTAGCTGCTTCAAAATATGATGGACTGTTATTAGCTTGGGGAGAGCAGAGAAGCATAGAAATCTATTAACAGCTCTGATCTGGCCCAGATTATGTCTGGTGTTCTTTTGGACTGATCTTATCAGTGTGTATAGGCTATGGTTCACAGTAACTTAGTCTTTGAACCTGTACAAAGTTTGCAGCTGTCTTTTTAATTGAAATAAAATAATACATTATGGTCCATAGACAGTTTCAAATAAACACAGTTTCATATTTAAACTTATGATTTTGTTTTTGGAACTGTAAGAACTTTACACAAAACAAATATGATTTTGCAAAATCATATTTTGCACTGAAGCTGTACCTAGAGATAAAGGCATGTAGCATCAGCGCTGTTCTGTGTTGTTTTTCTCACCTACAGTTGGGCCTCATCATTGCAGTGCGTTACAGCCACAGGTACAGTACATTTACATTTTAGTCAACACTCTTCTCCAGAGCGCCTTACAGGAGCGATTAGGGTTAAGTGCCTTGCTCAAGGGCACATCGACAGATGTTTCATCTAGTCGGCTTGGAGATTCGAACCAGCAACATTTTAACCTCTAGGCTACCTGCCGCCCCAGTGCACTTCTGACGCTCCCATACATCCCACATTAACTTAAAATGAGTTGCTTTTACATTTCATTTGACAAATGCATGTATGCACATATGCAATGGATGTGATTGAGATCGGAATTATATGATTTTCTTCGTTGTATTTCAACTGAAAAGGTTCTGACAGTCATTCTAGTGGTAGTCTTTTGTATTCCTGCTCATGCACAATAGCACTTTTCATAATGTGGAACGTTTACATAAAGCCGATAGAAGTGATGGGTTAGCTCCACGCTAGCCTCGTCGCGAACCAGGCTTCCGTAAACAGTAAGCCTGGGGAAGTTCCATTGCAGAAATCAGCTAAAGACGGATCGGAACCCGGTGAAATCGGTGACGCCTCGCAACACATCAAACCAATCAAATGCCTTGCTTGGGTGGAGCTCCAAAGGTGCTCACCAGATTAGTGCCGTATGAGCAACATAAGTTAAATATAATGAAAAGAACCTCATTATTATTATTATTATTTTGTTGAACCCATCCGAGGGTTTTTCTTTATTTTTTTTACTATTTTCTACATTGTAGAATAATAGTGAAGACATCAACACTATGAACTAACACATATGGAATCATGTAGTAACCAAAAAAGTGTTAAACAAATCAAAATATATTTTAGATGATAGATTCCTCAAAGTAGCCACCTGTTGCCTTTGACAGCTTTGTACACTCTTGGCATTCTCTCAACGAGCTTTACCTGGAATGCTTTTCCAACAGTCTTGAAGGAGTTCCCACATATGATGAGCACTTGTTCGCTGCTTTTCTTTCACTCTGCAGTCCAACTCATCCCAAACCATCTTAATTGGGTTGAGGTTGGGTGATTGTGAAGGCCAAGTCATCTGATGCAGCACTCCATCACTCCTTCTTGGCCAAATAGCCCTTACACAGCCTGGTGGTGTGTTGGGTCATTGTCCTATTGAAAAACAAATGATAGATCCCACTAAGCGCAAACCAGATGGGATGGCGTATCACTGTAGAATGCTGTGGTAGCCATGCTGGTTAAGTGTGCCTTGAATTCTAAATAAATCACAGCCAGTGTCACCAGAAAAGCACCATCACACCTCCTCCATGCTTCACGGTGGGAACCACACATGTGAGATCATCCGTTCACCTACTCTGCATCTCACAAAGACACGGTTGGAACCAAAAATCTCATATTTGGACTAATCAGACCAAAGGACAGATTTCCACCAGTCTAATGTCCATTGCTTGTGTTTCTTGGCCCAAGTAAGTCTCTTCTTCTTATTGGTGTCCTTTAGTAGTGGTTTCTTTGTAGCAATTCGACCATGAAAGCCTGATTCACGCAGTCTCCTCTGAACAGTTGATGTTGAGATGTGTCTGTTACTTGAACTGTGTGAAGCATTTATTTGGGCTGCAATTTCTGAGGCTGGTAACTCTAATGAACTTATCCTCTGCAGCAGTGGTAACTCTGGGTCTTCCTTTCCTGTGGCTATCCTCATGAGAGCCAGTTTCATCATAGCGCTTGATGGTTTTTGCGACTGCAGTTGAAGAAACTTTCAAAAATCTTGAAGTGTTCTGGATTGACTGACCTTCACGTCTTAAAGTAATGATGGACTTTCATTTCTCTTTGCTTATTTGAGATGTTCTTGCCATAATATGGACTTGGTATTTTACCAAATAGGGCTATCTTCTGTATACCACCCCTACCTTGTCACAACACAACCTATTGGCTCAAACGCATTAAGAAGGAAAGAAATTCCACAAATTGACTTTTAACAAGGCACACCTGTTAATTGAAATGCATTCCAGGTGACTACCTTATGAAGCTGGTTGATAGAATGCCAAGAGTGTACAAAGCTGTCAAGACAAAGGGTGGCTACTTGTCAAATATATTTTGATTTGTTTAACACTTCTTTTTGGTTACTACATGATTCCATGTGTGTAATTTCATAGTTTTGATGTATTTTGGTGTACAATGTAGAAAATGTGTAAAAAATAAAGCAAAACCCTTGAATGAGTAGCTGTGTCCAACATTTTGACATGTACTGTACATTTTACATACACATTTTGCATACATACTTTTATATAAAGCAATCACATAACAATAGTACATTACCAAACATAAGCTCTTTAATCCCAACCCTCAGCCACTCTCAGACCATCCCACCTATCACCATAGACCACCCTCGTTTGGTTTCCATGTGCCATATATTTTTTATTTGTGCTGTGATGTTTTACATACATTTTGAACCTTTCTAATCGTATAGTATCCACAAATTGTGAGCTAAAGATGAAAACCTTTTCTACGAATATTATTATATTATTTATTGACTGACTATGGCTTTCCAAATTGCCCAACACTGCTATTTGTAAGGTTAATTTTAAGTGAATGTTGTGATTTTTTTAAAACATACCTGTGACCAGAGACCAGCTACATAGGGGCAATACCAGAATAAATGATCTAGTGATTCTGTCTCTATGCAGCAAAAGCTACAGAGCTGAGATTGTTGTGTGAGATTCTGTTGGTGGCAAGAATTTTGCATAATAATTTAAATTGAAAAACTCGAAGTCTTGAATCAAGTGTTGTTTTCTTGTACCAGTTCATAAACTATGTGCCATGGAATCGGTACATCGAAAATCTCTTCCCATTTATTTTGCAACCTGTATGGCGCAGCTGTCAACATTTTTGTCCTACGATGAAACTGGTAGATTTTTCTATATATGCCAATTCCTTCTAGTTCAATTTGTATCTTTTATATATGGCAGGCAAACAAGTTCCCTACCTTCTCTCTTTTCCGCTTGCCTCCTCCATTTTTGTGATAATGCTGCAATCAATTGGTTGTAAATTTGGATTGAGCAGACATTCCCATATATTTTCGATAACTGCATATGTGACAACTCCACCGATTTATATTCATAATATCATTAATAGATATAATACAATTTAAAAAACAATTTCAATAAATAATAGTTTTTTTATTAGTCAGTATATTTTGAGTTTAACCATAACATTTATGTGATATTTGTTATTATCTATTCTGGAGGATAAAACTGACATTGTAACCAGTTTTGTATGGCTTGTTTTAAGAAAGGGCGACACTTTAAACAAAATTCCTTTTCAATTAGTCGGAAATGAGAAGTTGTAGTCTGTAAAAAGGCAATTTTTAAACAAAGGATGAACCTTTCTTAATCTACTGGAGAACCATTTTGGGTTTTCCGAGGGATCGGAATCCAGTGTAAATCAGTGACGCCTCGCAACACATCAAACCAAAAAATCTGGTAAATGGTTTTCCTCGTATACATTGTCATACTGGTATCATTTTAAATTGAGAACATATAGCTAGCTCAACATGTAAATGTGTGAATTTAGCTATTCTCTGCTTCAGATGACAGATTCCCATAAGGCCAGTAATGCCATCATATTGTAGGCCTATGGCTGCATTGGCGATGCATGCCATATGATAAGCTGGAAAATGGACTCACATAGTTGATATTCTGAAAAAGAGTAACAATTAAATAAAACACATGGGAGATCTTACAACTAGACAAAAAGGAAATGTTAATTTGAGCATACAACACAGAAACAGACACTTTCGAGACAGCAGATTACTGGATGGGCAACCCGCAACTGCCACAAACCGAACTCTCCCGTGACACGCACAGGCCGCTATCAGAACTCTCCCATTCCATACTTCACTGAACTGATCAATGCCTACGCTCTACCTTTACTTATAGCTGGAGCTGCAATTTCACCCTCTTCCATGACTGTTATCTACAATGCATTCAGAAAGTATTCAGACCCCTTCACTTTTTCCACATTTTGTTAGGTTATAGCCTTATTCTAAAATGTATTAAATTATTTTCCCGTATCAATCTACACACAATACCCCATAATGACAAAGCAAAAACAGGGTTTTAGAAATATTAGCAAATTTATAAAAAATGTAAAACAGAAATACCTTATTTACATAAGTATTCAGATCCTTTGCTATGAGAATCTAAATTGAGCTCAGGTGCATCCTGTTTCCATTGATCATCCTTGAGATGTTTCTACAACTTGATTGGAGTCCACCTGTGGTAAATTAAATTGATTGGACATGATTTGAAAAGGCACAGACCTGTCTATATAAGGTCCCACAGTTGACAATGCATGTCAGAGCAAAAACCAAGCCATGAGGTCGAAGGAATTGTCCATAGAGCTCCGAGACAGGATTGTGTCGAGGCAGAGATCTGGCAAAGGGTACCAAAACATTTCTGCAGCACTGAAGTTCCCCAAGAACACAGTGGCTTCCATCATTCTTAAATGGAAGAAGTTTGGAACCACCAAGACTCTTCCTAGAGCTGGCCGCCCGGCCAAACTGAGCAATCAGGGGAGAAGGGCCTTGGTCAGGGAGGTGACCCAAGAACCCGATGGTCACTCTGGCAGAGTTCCTCTGTGGACAACTGGGACCATCCCTACAGTGAAGCATGGTGCTGTCGGGATGCTTTTTAGCGACAGGGACTGGGAGACTAGTCAGGATCGAGGGGAAGATGAACGGAGCAAATTACAGAGAGATCCTTGATGAAAACCTGCTCCAGAGTGCTCAGGGCCTTAGACTGGGGCGAAGGATCACCTTCGAACAGGACAACAACCCTAAGCACACATCCAAGACAACACAGGAGTGGCTTCGGGACAAGTCTCTGAATGTCCTTGAGTGGCCCAGCTAGAGCCCGGACTTGAACCCGATTGAACAACTCTGGAGAGACCTGAAATATCCAGCCCGACAGAGCTTGATAGGATCTGCAGAGAAGAATGGGAGAAACTCCCCAAATACAGGTGTGCCAAGCGTGTAGGGTCAAACCCAAGAAGACTCGAGGCTGTAATCGGTGCCAAAGGTGCTTCAACAAATTACTGAGTAACGGGTCTGAATACTTATGTAAATGTGATTATTTCCTTTTTTTTAATCCATTTGCAAAAGTTTCTCAAACTGTTTTTGCTTTGTCATTATGGGTTATTGTGTGTAGATTGATGAGGGGGGGGAACAATTTAATCCATTTTAGAATAAGGCTGTAACGTTACAAAATGTGGAAAAAGTCAAGGAGTCTGAATACTTTCTGAATGCACTGTAGATGGTTATTTTTTCCATTCAGAGCTGACCCAACACCATTCAATTCCTATTATGTGTAAAATGCTTCTGAATGTCAACAAAATAACAAACAGCTCAATATGGAAAGAAAACAACAATAGATATTGAGCATTATTTTGTTTACCTCAGAAAACACACATTCTTTTGACAGCCCTATTGAGGGAGTCTCTTGTTTTTCCGTATCTGTTGTTGTTTTTTGTGCATCCTCATGTGTGGGTTGCGTGTTGTCTGCTAAAGTTTCCAATGTGGGGGCGAGAGTGTGGGTGGGGGGGAAGGGGAGGTTTTTCTCTGTAATTGGCATCCCCAAAAATCACCCCCACGCTTGGGCGGAGCTCCAAAGGTGCTCACCAGATTAGTGCTGTATGAGCAACATAAGTTAAATAAAATTAGTCTCATATGTTACCTGTAATGTTCATTTCCTATAGCCTAATTTCCCCCAAAAAAATGTATGTCAGCACTTTAAAAGGAATCTACAAAATCGGGTAAATGGTTTTCCTCATATACATTGTCTACTGGTATCATTTTAAATTGAGAACATATAGCTCAACATGTAAATGTGTGAATTTAGCTATTCTCTGCTTCAGATTACAGATTCCCATAAGGCCAGTAATGCCATCCTATTGTAGGCCTATGGCTGCATTGGCGATGCATGCCATATGATAAGCTGGAAAATGGACTCACATAGTTGATATTCTGAAAAAGAGTAACAATTAAATAAAACACATGGGAGATCTTACAACTAGACAAAAAGGAAATGTTAATTTGAGCATACAACACAGAAACAGACACTTTTGAGTGTTTGTCACCAGAGCGGTGTAGAACGTGTTGTGACGTTTGACTTTAGCGTAATTCACTTTCAGTAAATATAAATTGCAGACTGTCGGCCACACTTAATGACTTGAAAACGAGCACTTGAAACCTACTTTTATACAAAATGTGTCCTACCCGGATGGAAAACAGTGACACACATAACACACAGCAGCCCTTCTACGGGAGTGTGGGGGGAGGGTTCTTGAAATGTAACATCCAATCAAAACCTTGTCGTTGGGTGCAAGCGGACCATTCAAACAGTTTTTGCAATATGAAATTCTCCAGACCTTCAAGTGAGGCGTGACAACGACGTAGATGGTTATTTTTTCCATTCAAAGCTGACTCAACTCCATTCAATTCCTATTATGTTTAAAATGCTTCTGAATATCAACAAAAGAACAAACGGCTCAATATGGGAAGAAAACAACAATAGATATTGAGCATTATTTAGTTTACCTCCGAGAACACACATTCTTTTGACAGCCCTATTGAGGGAGTCTCTTGTTTTTCCATATCTGTTTTTTGTGCATCCTCACGTGTGAGTTGCGTGTGTTCTGCTAAAGTTTCCAATGTGGGGGCGAGAGCTTGGGTTGGCGGAAAGGGGAGGGTTTTCTCTGTGGTTGGCATCCCCAAAAATCACCCCAAATCACCCCCACACAGAGAGAGAGAGAAATAGAAAGAGGGAGGGAGGTAATCACAATACCGATGCAGACTACTGCACATGGAGGACACGTTTCCTGTTTTGTGACACACGTCCTGTCCCCACCCACCAATCAAATAAAACACATGGGAGATCTTACAACTAGACAAAAAGGAAATGTTAATTTGAGCATACAACACAGAAACAGACACTTTCGAGACAGAAGATTACTGGACAGGCAACCCGCAACTGCCACAAACCGAACACTCCCGTGACACGCACAGGCCGCTATCAGAACTCTCCCATTCCATACTTCACTGAACTGATCAATACCTACGCTCTACCTTTACTGACAGCTGGAGCTGCAATTTCACCCTCTTCCATGACTGTTATCTCCAAATGCATTTGGAGACTGTGTTTTTAATTTACAATGATTACATCAAGATAGCTAGCTGAAAGGAAGTTAGCTAGCTGATGACATTTAATTAAATTAGCTAAACAGTTTGTAAAGTCAATTAGATACCTTACTAGCAGCTCAGCTGAGTTAGCCTACAAAGTGGCCTACTATAGCCAGCTAGCTAGTTAATAATACATAGCTTTTTTACATTAAAAAAAATGTATTTACTTACTTGAATAGGTTCTCCCACTTCCTCCGTGTTTTTGGGTGCCTTCCGGTATTTATCTGGATGAATGGAGACGAGCCAAAAAGTGTTTGTCACCAGAGCGATGTAGAACGTGTTGTGACGTTTGACTTTACCAGCATAATTCACTTTCAATTTCAATAAATATAAATCGCAGACTGTCGGCCACACTTGATGACTTGAAAACGAGCACTTGAAACTTACTTTTATACAAAATGTGTCCTACCCGGACGGAAAACAGTGACACACATAACACACAGCAGCCCTTCTACGGGAGTGTGGGGGGAGGGTCCTTGAAATGTAACATCCAATCAAAACCTTGTCGTTGGGTGCAAGCGGACCATTCAAACAGTTTTTGCAATATGAAATTCTCCAAACCACCAAGTGAGGCGTGACAACGACGTGATTTTGGAGGTATGGCAACACGAGACTAGCTCCACACCAACTCATCCCATAATCAATGTAATAAATTATGTAGATGGTTATTTTTTCCATTCAAAGCTGACTCAACTCCATTCAATTCCTATTATGTTTAAAATGCTTCTGAATATCAACAAAAGAACAAACGGCTCAATATGGGAAGAAAACAACAATAGATATTGAGCATTATTTAGTTTACCTCCGAGAACACACATTCTTTTGACAGCCCTATTGAGGGAGTCTCTTGTTTTTCCATATCTGTTTTTTGTGCATCCTCACGTGTGGGTTGCGTGTGTTCTGCTAAAGTTTCCAATGTGGGGGCGAGAGCGTGGGTTGGCGGAAAGGGGAGGGTTTTCTCTGTGGTTGGCATCCCCAAAAATCACCCCCACACAGAGAGAGAGAGATAGAAAGAGGGAGGGAGGTAATCACAATACCGATGCAGACTACTGCACATGGAGGACACGTTTCCTGTTTTGTGACACACGTCCTGTCCCCCTCCCCCACCAAACCCTCCAATGCACCACCAACACGCATAGTAAAACCTTTAGGAACTTGAAGTGGGGCTAGTGGTCTTGGTAGTGAGAGTAATGATGGTCGTGTTGTCAGTGACTAGCATTAAAGAGAACACCGCTAACCCCATACAATTAGTGTTAGCTGTGTTTGAACAGTACATTGTGTAACCACTGTTAGCTTTGTTTTCAGAGTTGAGTCTACTATACATTGAGGAGAGGTTGTGGGATCATCATCTGTGAGGACTTCCCCTCTGTGTAAACACCCAGGTGTGCGCTCTTCTGTGGTCTGGCAGGGGACAAACCTTGACATAGTAGAAACATCCGTGTGATCTTTTTGGTTAACACATTATTTAGTAACATGGGACTGTCAATCACACAGTTAGAGTGTATAACTTAAACCATACAGCTGAAGTATATCGGAGTGTCACATCACATTAACTTTACAGTATCTCGGTTAGTGAACTGATGTCATCAAAGTTAGTATATTTTGCTCCTCTGTCTAGAAATCAGAGTAGGAATGATAACAGTGCCATCCATCCCTTTGAGACTGCAGCATCTACATTTTTCCTGCAATCTCTTTGAAACTCACTTGTACCCCCTAAACCAGTCTATACCACCATCCATCGCCTTCGTCTGCCCCCCATCCTCCCCCACTCTCCCCACTGAGACACCTGTGCAGATATACTCAGAGATAAACTTTGTAATGCTTCCAGAGCAACAGGTGCACAACAAGGCATGTGTGTGACGGTGACCACATCTCAACACTCAACATACACTCCGCAAAACTAATGTTCCACCACATCAGCACATACAGTGCCTTCAGAAAGTATTCACACCGATTGACTTTTTCCACGTTTTGTTGTGTTACAGCCTGAATTTAAAATAGTTTACATTTAGATGTTAGGTCCATGGCCTACACACAATACTCCATAATGTCAAAGTGAAATAATGTTTTATTAAAATGTTTCCAATTAATTAAAAATGAAAAGCAATGAATTTAAAACACAGATTCACCCACAAAGACCAGGGAGGTTTTCCAATGCCTTGCAAAGAAGGGCACCTATTGGTAGAAGGGTAAAAAAAAAAAAATCAGAAATGGAATATCCCTTTGAGCATGGTGAAGTTATTGTTTACACTTTGGATGATGTATAAATACACCCAATCACTACAAAGATACAGGCGTCCTGCCTAACTCAGTTGCCGGAGAGGAAGGAAATTGCTCAGGGAGGCCAATGATGACTTTAAAAAAGTTTAAGAATTTAAAACATCTTAAGGATCTGACAGTTACTTTCAATTTATGCCTAAAATTACATACCCAAATCTAACTGCCTGTAGCTCAGGAAACGCTT
Organism: Salvelinus alpinus; assembly: GCF_045679555.1. NCBI lineage: Eukaryota > Metazoa > Chordata > Actinopteri > Salmoniformes > Salmonidae > Salvelinus > Salvelinus alpinus. Next base: position 25,043,574 of record NC_092117.1, read on the forward strand.
TGAAGTTTGTGGAAATGTAAAATTAATTTAGGAGAATATAACACATCAGATCTGGTAAAAGATAATACAAGAAAAAAAAAAAAAAGCGTTTTCTATTTTTTTTGTTCCATCTTTGAAATGCAAGAGAAAGGCCATACATTGAGAGAGGACTCTAGGTGTAATTTAGATTTTGTTCACAAGATGGCAGCAGTTTGTGTGCAAAGTTATAGACTGATCCAGTGAATAATTACATCAAGTCTGCCAGGAGTTTGCCCTAATGTGCCGAATTGGGAAATGTATACATTTTCAAGTATATAACTATAGAGAATATACAAAACTGCTATGGCAAATAAACATTTAAGTTTACACACTCCCAGGAATGTTATACATGATGAATCATTAGCTTCCCTCAGGAAAATACACTAACTTTCACACATCAAGATGGCTGGGTGGGTGTGGAGCCAGAGACAGCAGTGGGGTCAAACTGTAGACCCCAGTTCCTACATTTGAATATAAAAATGTATTTGATCAAACAAAACTATGTTACATTTTATCTCTGGGACCCTCAGGATGACAAATCAGAGCAAGATTACTGAATGTAAGTACATTATTTACCTTCAGAGGTGAATATATCAAACCAGTTGCCATGATAAAAGTGTTTTGGATGGATCAATAACATTGTAATTACTCCACAATACTAACCTAACTCACAGACTGAAAAGAAGGAAGCCTGTACCGAATAAAAATATTTGAAAACATGCATCCTGTTTGCAACAAGGCACTAAAGGCACTTTTTGTCCTGAATACAAATTGTTATGTTTGGGGCAAATCCAATTCAACAGTACCGCTGGGCAGCAGGTAGCCTAGTGGTTAGAACGTTGGGCCAGTAACCGAAAGGTTGCTGGATCAAATCCCCGCTGAAGACGTGGATGTCAATTTAAGGCAGCCCCCCCGCACCTCTCTGATACAGAGGGGTTGGGTTAAATGCAGAAGACACATTTAAGTTGAAGGCATTCAGTTGTACAACTGACTAGGTATCCCCCTTTCCCCACTCTCCATATGTTCAAGCATAGTGGTGGCTGCATCATGTTATGGGTATGCTTGTAATTGTTAAGGACTTGGGAGTTTTTCAGGATAAAAAAGAAATAGAAAATCATAGAGGCAAGCCTGTTTCATAAACCTTTCATCAGGTCAATAACCTAAAACATAAAGCCAAATCTACACTGGAGTTGCTTACCAAGAAGACCGTGAATGTTCCTGAGTGACTATGTTACAGTTTTGACTTACATCTACTTGAAAATCTATGACAAGACCTGAAAATGGTTGTCGAGCAATGATCATCAACCAATTTGACCATGCTTGAAGAATTTTGAAAAGAATAATGGGCAAATGTTGCACAATCCAGGTGTGGAAAGGTCTTAGAGACTTACCGTTGTAATCGCTGCCGAAGGTGTTTCAGGAGTGTGAATACTTACTTACTTACTTACTTAATACGTACATTTGATATTTCTGCATTTTCAATACATTTGCAAACATTTCTAAAAACTTGTTTTCACTTTGTCATTATGGGGTATTGTTATGTATGTATGTATGTACAGTGGGGCAAAAAAGTATTTAGTCAGCCACCAATTGTACAAGTTCTCCCACTTAAAAAGATGAGAGAGGCCTGTAATTTTCATCATAGGTACACTTCAACTATGACAGACAAAATTAGAAAAAAAATCCAGAAAATCACATTGTAGGATTTTTTATGAATTTATTTGCAAATTATGGTGGAAAATAAGTATTTGGTCAATAACAAAAGTTTATCTCAATACTTTGTCATTGCCAACAAAGGGTATATAACAGAGGTCAAACGTTTTCTGTAAGTCTTCACAAGGTTTTCACACACTGTTGCTGGTATTTTGGCCCATTCCTCCATGCAGATCTCCTCTAGAGCAGTGATGTTTTGGGGCTGTTGCTGGGCAACACGGACTTTCAACTCCCTCCAAAGATTTTCTATGGGGTTGAGATCTGGAGACTGGCTAGGCCACTCCAGGACCTTGAAATGCTTCTTACGAAGCCACTCCTTCGTTGCCCGGGTGGTGTGTTTGGGATCATTGTCATGCTGAAAGACCCAGCCACGTTTCATCTTCAATGCCCTTGCTGATGGAAGGAGGTTTTCACTCAAAATCTCACGATACATGGCCCCATTCATTCTTTCCTTTACACGGATCAGTCGTCCTGGTCCCTTTGCAGAAAAACAGCCCCAAAGCATGATGTTTCCACCCCCATGCTTCACAGTAGGTATGGTGTTCTTTGGATGCAACTCAGCATTCTTTGTCCTCCAAACACGACGAGTTGAGTTTTTACCAAAAAGTTCTATTTTGGCTTCATCTGACCATATGACATTCTCCCAATCTTCTTCTGGATCATCCAAATGCTCTCTAGCAAACTTCAGACGGGCCTGGAAATGTACTGGCTTAAGCAGGGGGACACGTCTGGCACTGCAGGATTTGAGTCCCTGGCGGCGTAGTGTGTTACTGATGGTAGGCTTTGTTACTTTGGTCCCAGCTCTCTGCAGGTCATTCACTAGGTCCCCCCGTGTGGTTCTGGGATTTTTGCTCACCGTTCTTGTGATCATTTTGACCCCACGGGGTGAGATCTTGCGTGGAGCCCCAGATCGAGGGAGATTATCAGTGGTCTTGTATGTCTTCCATTTCCTAATAATTGCTCCCACAGTTGATTTCTTCAAACCAAGCTGCTTACCTATTGCAGATTCAGTCTTGCCAGCCTGGTGCAGGTCTACAATTTTGTTTCTGGTGTCCTTTGACAGCTCTTTGGTCTTGGCCATAGTGGAGTTTGGAGTTTGACTGTTTGAGGTTGTGGACAGGTGTCTTTTATACTGATAACAAGTTCAAACAGGAGCCATTAATACAGGTAACGAGTGGAGGACAGAGGAGCCTCTTAAAGAAGAAGTTACAGGTCTGTGAGAGCCAGATATCTTGCTTGTTTGTAGGTGACCAAATACTTATTTTCCACCATAATTTGCAAATAAATTCATAAAAAATCCTACAATGTGATTTTCTGGATTTTTTTTCTAATTTTGTCTGTCATAGTTGAAGTGTACCTATGATGAAAATTACAGGCCTCTCTCATCTTTTTAAGTGGGAAAACCTGCACAATTGGTGGCTGACTAAATACTTTTTTGCCCCACTGTATGTATGTATGTATGTATGTATGTATGTATGTATGTATGTATGTATGTATGTATGTATGTATGTATGTATGTACAGTGGGGAGAACAAGTATTTGATACACTGCCGATTTTGCAGGTTTTCCTACTTACAAAGCATGTAGAGGTCTGTAATTTTTATCATAGGTACACTTCAACTATGAGAGACGGAATCTAAAACAAAAATCCAGAAAATCACATTGTATGATTTTTAAGTAATTAATTTGCATTTTATTGCATGACATAAGTATTTGATACATCAGAAAAGCAGAACTTAATATTTGGTACAGAAACCTTTGTTTGCAATTACAGAGATCATACGTTTCCTGTAGTTCTTGACTAGGTTTGCACACACTGCAGCAGGGATTTTGGCCCACTCCTCCCTACAGATCTTCTCCAGATCCTTCAGGTTTCGGGGCTGTCGCTGGGCAATACGGACTTTCAGCTCCCTCCAAAGATTTTCTATTGGGTTCAGGTCTGGAGACTGGCTAGGCCACTCCAGGACCTTGAGATGCTTCTTACGGAGCCACTCCTTAGTTGCCATGGCTGTGTGCTTCGTGTCGTTGTCATGCTGGAAGACCCAGCCACGACCCATCTTCAATGCTCTTACTGAGGGAAGGAGGTTGTTGGCCAAGATCTCGCGATACATGGCCCCATCCATCCTCCCCTCAATACGGTGCAGTCGTCCTGTCCCCTTTGCAGAAAAGCATCCCCAAAGAATGATGTTTCCACCTCCATGCTTCACGGTTGGGATGGTGTTCTTGGGGTTGTACTCATACTTCTTCTTCCTCCAAACACGGCGAGTGGAGTTAGACCAAAAAGCTCTATTTTTGTCTCATCAGACCACATGACCTTCTCCCATTCCTCCTCTGGATCATCCAGATGGTCATTGGCAAACTTCAGACGGGCCTGGACATGCACTGGCTTAAGCAGGGGGACCTTGCGTGCGCTGCAGGATTTTAATCCATGACGGCGTAGTGTGTTACTAATGGTTTTCTTTGAGACTGTGGTCCCAGCTCTCTTCAGGTCATTGACCAGGTCCTGCCGTGTAGTTCTGGGCTGATCCCTCACCTTCCTCATGATCATTGATGCCCCACGAGGTGAAATCTTGCATGGAGCCCCAGACCGAGGGTGATTGACCGTCATCTTGAACTTCTTCCATTTTCTAATAATTGCGCCAACAGTTGTTTCCTTCTCACCAAGCTGCTTGCCTATTGTCCTGTAGCCCATCCCAGCCTTGTGCAGGTCTACAATTTTATCCCTGATGTCCTTACACAGCTCTCTGGTCTTGGCCATTGTGGAGAGGTTGGAATCTGTTTGATTGAGTGTGTGGACAGGTGTCTTTTATACAGGTAACGAGTTCAAACAGGTGCAGTTAATACAGGTAATGAGTGGAGAACAGGAGGGCTTCTTAAAGAAAAACTAACAGGTCTGTGAGAGCCGGAATTCTTACTGGTTGGTAGGTGATCAAATACTTATGTCATGCAATAAAATGAAAATTAATTATTTAAAAATCATACAATGTGATTTTCTGGATTTTTGTTTTAGATTCCGTCTCTCACAGTTGAAGTGTACCTATGATACAAATGACAGACCTCTACATGCTTTGTAAGTAGGAAAACCTGCAAAATTGGCAGTGTATCAAATACTTGTTCTCCCCACTGTATGTATGTATGTATGTATGTATGTATGTATGTATGTATGTATGTATGTATGTATGTATGTATGTAATAATGTATGTATGTATGTATGTATGTATGTATGTATGTATGTATGTATATATATATGTACAGTTGAAGTCAGAAGTTTACATACGCCTTAGCCAAATACATTTAAACTCAGGTTTTCACAATTCCTGACATTTAATCCCAGTAAAACCTCCCTGTTTTAGGTCAGTTAGGATCAGTTAGGATTAGGATCAGTTAGGATTTTAAGAATGTGAAATATCAGAATAATAGTACAGAGAATGATTTATTTATTTCAGCTTTTATTTCTTTCATCACATTCCCAGTGGGTCATAAGTTTACATACATTCAATTAGTATTTGGTAGCATTGCCTTTAAATTGTTTAACTTGGGTCAAACGTTTCGGGTAGCCTTCCACAAGCTTCCCACAATAAGTTGGGTGAATTTTGGCCCATTCCTCCTGACAGAGCTGGTGTGACTGAGTCAGGTTTGTAGGCCTCCTTGTTCGCACACGCATTTTCAGTTCTGCCCACACATTTTCTATAGGATTGAGGTCATGGCTTTGTGATGGGCACTCCAATACCTTGACTTTGTTGTCCTTAAGCCGTTTTGCCACAACTTTGGAAGTATGCTTGGGGTCATTGTCCATTTGGGAGACCCATTTGCGACCAAGCTTTAACTTCCTGACTGATGTCTTGAGATGTTGCTTCAATATATCCACATCATTTTCCTGCCTCATGATGCTCTCTATTTTGTGAAGTGCACCAGTCCCTCCTGCTGCAAAGCACTCCCACAACATGATGCTGCTACCCCCGTGCTTCATGGTTGGGATGGTGTTCTTCGGCTTGCAAGCCTCTCCCTTTTTCCTCCAAACATAACGATGGTCATTATGGCCAAACCGTTCTATTTTTGTTTCATCAGACCAGAGGACATTTCTCCAAAAAGTACAATCTTTGTCCCCATGTGCAGTTGCAAACCGTAGTCTGGCTTTTTTATGGCGGTTTTGGAGCAGTGGCCTTTCAGGTTATGTCGATATAGGACTCGTTTTACTGTGTATATAGATACTGTTGTACCTGTTTCCTCCAGCATCTTCACAAGGTCCTTTGCTGTTGTTCTGGGATTGATTTGCACTTTTCGCACTAAAGTACGTTCATCTCTAGGAGACAGAATGCGTCTCCTTCCTGAGCGGTATGACGGCTGCGTGGTCCCATGGTGTTTATACTTGCGTACTATTATTTGTACAGATGAACGTGGTACCCTCAGGCATTTGGAAATTGCTCACAAGGATGAACCAGCCTTGAAATACATCCTCAGGTACACCTCCAATTGACTCAAATTATGTCAATTAGCCTATCAGAAGCTTCTAAAGCCATGGCATCATTTTCTGGAATTTTCCAAGCTGTTTAAAGGCACAGTCAACTTAGTGTATGTAAGCTTCTGACCCACTGGAATTGTGATACAGTGAATTATAAGTGAAACAATCTGTCTGTAAACAATTGTTGGAAAAATGACTTGTGTCATGCACTAAGTAGATGTCCTAACCGACTTGCCAAAACTATAGTTTGTTAAAAAGAAATTTGTGTAGTTGTTGAAAAGCGAGTTTTAATGACTCCAACCTACGTGTATATAAACTTCCGACTTAAACTGTATGTATTGTATGTAGATGGGTGAGAGAAAAAAACTATTCAATCAATTTTTAATTCAGGCTGTAACACAACTAAATGTGGAATATGTCAATGTGTTATAAATACTTTCTGAAGGCACTGTACATATTCACAGTACAACAAATGCGTGCGCACACACACACACACACACACACACACACACACACACACACACAAGCATACACATACACACACACAAAATGTAAGTCTCTTTCACGCTCTACTCTCCCCTTCTCTCACACATTTTCCTCCCTCTCTTTCCCTCCTCTCTCTCTTTCCCTCCTCTCTCTCTTTCCCTCCTCTCTCTCTTTCCCTCCTCTCTCTCTCTCTCCCTCCTCTCTCTTTCCCTCCTCTCTCTCTTTCCCTCCTCTCTCTCTCTCTCCCTCCTCTCTCTTTCCCTCCTCTCTCTCTTTCCCTCCTCTCTATCTCCCTCCAGTCGGCGTCAGTTTGGGCCTAAGGACCAGCAGGAGGTGAAGATCATTGAACACCAGACCCAGTACCTCAGACTGATGCCTCACCTGGCTGCAGCTCTGGCTCTCACCTTCACCACCAGGTAATGTTAGCACTTCCTCTATAGTGTAAAGGGATCGCTGCCGCTACCTTGCTTGACAATGGAATTAATAAATAAAAATGCTTCTTTATTGCAAAAAGTAAAACCTATGCGTTTCGGCTTATGGGCTTCTTCAGGGTTTTTTTGCTCTACACACGTCAATATCAGAGAGAACTGTAGTCAAACATCACTTGAAACTGCCCCTACTCTCATGGCCCTACGCTGGGATATATAAAGGGAAACACTACTCTTAAACAGTGTTATTTCCCCCACATGCTGATGGGTTTGATGTTAACTGACATAGTGGTGAAAAGAGCAGTTGTATCTAATGCCAGTAAATGACAGTCTTGTCACTATGATGATGCATTGTAGTGTCAGTGTTCTGTCTGTTAGTGTTTTGTCTGTACAGATTCTCTCCTTTTTCTTTTGAAGTTATGCCCCTCACAATTATATGGTATTATAATTATAGAACATCATACTAGGAATGTGTTCTAATTTCTTATGTTATGTGTCCATTGTGTGTGTGTGTGTGTGTGTGTTTCAGGTTTGCAGCATGTATGATGGACCATGCTCTGTGCAAAGGAGAGGTTCTACAGAACAATAGTTCTCTCCAGGCTCTGGTTGCTGGACTCAAAGCCTACAGTACCTGGGAGAACCTCGCCTGCCTTCAAGAGTGCCGCGAGTGCACCGGGGGCATGGTGTGTGTGTGTGCGCGTTTGCTTGTGGGTGTGCATGCCTGCGTGCATACATGTGTACATTATTCCAATCCTATTTAAAATACCACTACTCCCCAGTCATCTGCTAACCATGTTTCTTTCATTTAAAGACCCAGGTCCATTGTCTAGTTCTGGATCTTGTTTTTGGATGCCACTGTCCATGTAGAGTGCAGAGGGTTCTTGGAGGTCATTTCTGTCTACTCTTTCAGTTGATGTAATACTGCTGTGGTAGGGGAAAGTTTCATTGTAATAAGTCCCTAATGCTGTGATGAATAGGTTTGAGTGTTTCTCGTTGAGGTGATCTAAGGGCAACTTGGGAAACCACAACGCTGCACCTTGTCATGTGGGAGTGCTCGCATCTCTTGAGTGTCTGATCCTACACAGACCGCACTTTGTAGTGACACTGTCTGACTTTTACCTGTTTATTTCACTGCTTTCAAAAGTGAAGCTGTTTTGAAATAGTTTTTAAAAATTATTTATGAAACAATTAACATCTTTGAGTCTCCATTTCTCAAGTCATAATATTCTTTAGATATTGTAAGAATGATTTCTGACTTATAGTTTATTATTATTCTTTACAACGCGACTCCTCCTACACCGTTTAAACTAGAAACGCTGTTTTAACTTTAAAACGTGTAGACTGGTCTGGAATAGTGTGCTTGCATACAACTTTTTGATATCTTTTACACTTTGTCCTTTTTTTTTGTCATCCATCCACTTTCATTGGATTTCCTCAGCATTTTTAAGGTCCCATTGTGACATTACCACTCTCAACATTCTATTCTATTCACTATAAACAATGTCACTTTTGACACAAATCAGCTACTTTGACCACTTTCCCAACAACTTAGACAAAAAGTTAGAGCGTGTGGAATCTTCCTCTACTTCTCTGCTGTTCAAATCTGAAATCAGAACTGAATGATCTGGTACCGATCAAACGTTACAGCTCTTTAAGTAACCTCATCAACAACATTTCTTCTAACATTTTAGAAACAACTGACATTTTTACCACTTTCCCAACAAGTTAGACAAAAAGTTGGAGGGTAAGACATTTTCGTCTACTTCTCTGTTATTCAAGTCTGAAGTAGGAACAAAAATGTCTTCTAGAACCAAGGAATTTTCTAAAATTCCTTGACTAGGACACGGAAGTAGGATTGGAGACGCCTTTGTTTTGATTTCAAACATTCTTTGTGTGGTGTAAAGCAAGACATACTGACTTGCACAACACATTCACAACTCTCATTATACTGAAAATGTCCATTCATCCAAATTCCATGACTTCCTTTATCTTTGCATTTATCCCATCATTCCTCCATCCATTAGTTATTTTTTTATTTAACCAGGTAGGCTAGTTGAGAACAAGTTCTCATTTGCAACTGCGACCTGGCCAAGATAAAGCATAGCAATTCGACACATACAACAACACAACAACACATTTAATTCTGTGTCCTTACTTTATGTATCTATCCATTTATTTATACATCCTATTTATTGAGCAATCCATCCAGTCATAACTTTCTTTTAACAGCTTTATAATTTGGTTATGAAATAAATGTATGGTTGACGGGAGGTTACTATAGCAAAAAAAAAGTCTAAACTTCTTCAACTAGAGGCACCATCCTATTTCTCTCCCCAATAATAGCCCAAAACTTTTCTAATTCCTTATGAGTAATTATTACAGCTGTCATATACTGTGGTTTTCTAGTAAGAATGTGCATAAAAGTGCAGTAATCTTATTTGTGATGAAATATGTGATCCAACTGCCCCACACTCCAAATTAATACTGTTGATATAGTAGTCTATCAAAGTAATCAGACCAGATATTTTAATATATTTAACTTTGACAATATTTCACCGCTTCACTTAAGTAATACATTTTAAACTTCTTCCACTACCAGAAAATACTTTCAAAGAGCTGAAGCAAGTCACACACTTTTTCTTCATGTAAAATAACCAACTAGTGTTGATCTATTATTTAATTGGTCGACATATTAGTTGACAATCTTGCTGGTCCCTGTACCATGATTTGTGGAATTGGGTGTTCTAGTGCTGCATTGGAATGGAAGCCTACATAGTCTGTGCATTTTAGGACCAGGGTTGTTGACCACTCATTTAATTTAATTTAGGTACATGAATTGGACATGTGAATGTGAAACCCATTACTACTGTATATAAATTAGGTGTGTCTTTATATCGGTGGATGACGTGTTTCTCTGGGTTCTGCCCTTTGTTAGGGTTTTATGATGGAGAACCGAATCCCTGCTCTGAAGTGTGACTCTGATGTCTTTGTCACATTTGAAGGGGACAACGTCGTCATGTTACAGGTAAAAGAACCAAAGAGGGCAATGTCCTCTTCAATATTTTACTCACATCTTCTCTAAAACTTTAAGTGCTATATGATGTTGTTTTGCTGTTCATCACACTTTTGATGTGAAATGTTTTAAACTGGTAATGTGATTTTCACATTTACTGTATACTAACCATGGCTACTAGACAGACAAGTTGATAGAGCTCACAGAGACTGCCTTTATTTCTCAAAACAGTCAGATGAATCTTAGTTTTGGCAAAAACTATATACTGACATTTTCTAGAGTGGAGCCCCTGCAACTTGATAAAGGAATTGTGCTTTGAGAGAATTTCAGTAGTATGTGTTTTCACACAATTGGATATTATTATTTTTGGCTTATTGGGGATGAGGGGGATTTCTCCTTGTTTGCGAGTGTAGTGGAACTACAAAGCAAGTGATGAGCGTACTACACACACACACACACACACACGACTCTCTGAACTCTGAGATAATAGGACAAGGTCACCATTCAGATACAGTGCTGTTGAGGGAGACTCAGAAATCAGAATAGCTCATAATAAACAAATATTATTTGCAGACCCCGGGAAATATTCATAAACCATCAAGTGGATAGTAAAATCATTGTCCCAGTTTGATTTAATTATGGAGAATGATATTTCTGTAGACAGGTGGTTAATTTGGTTGACAGAATGTATTTACAAGGGTGTGACTGAACATGAAGGTGGTTTTGTGTCAGACCAACTGTCGTGCAATCATATGTTCTTATCATTTCGATATTGTTGTACAGTATAGTCACTATTTTATTTTGCTTCATATACATCAAAGGTAAGATGTATAGGAAAGTGAAGTGTGAAAAATTGCAGTGGGAAGGATCGGAGTGGGAACTTGAAGTCAAACACAGTGCCAAGTCAAACATAATTACATTTTTATGGCAACTAAGGTGTCTGTCTGTCTGGACTGCAGTCACAAGGAGAGAGGAGGCTCTGCCAGCTGAACTCAACTCAACCCTCCACCACCAGTATCCCCACTGCACCCCTAAGGAAGATGACAGTCCCCGACCACATTTAATCAGTTTACTACTGACCTGAAAGCATGAAGAAGACCACAGCTGACCCAAACTGACATTTTACCCAAATTGAAACATGAAGGGTGTGCCAGATTGTATAGGATCTCTCTTTTACAGTTCCAAAAGTGGATTTGCCCATTTATGACATTGCGAGTGTTTCACCTATCATGAGAGGGCAATTAACATCCAGCTCTACATTGAAAGACTGGTTATGCTACTGTATGAGCGGTTAAAATATGTCTTGGTGCTAGCTATAGACCGCTTCAGTTCAGTTTAGCTTCCCCAGCCTTGTTTTTCACAATGAATGTTGACAAGCAGGATATCTATACATTTATCCAATATAAATCCTGATCATCCACCATTGTCCCCATTCTTAAATACATGTAACTGTACTAGTATAACAGAGGTTTGCATGTTTGACAACTCAGCATTCAAGCACTCAACCTTTGACCTCTGACCTGTCCCAGGTGGTGGTAAAGGAGCTCATGACCCAGTTCACCAGGCAGCTGGGAAACAGTGTGATGGGCGGACTCATCAAAACCTGGACGAGCTCAGTGTCTGACAGGCTCAGAACCAGGTCAGTGAACGCCACTCAACGCCACAAGGTCATTAGAGGGTCATATATTGAAGGTGGCAGGTATCCTAGCGGTTAAAGCGTTAGGCCAGTAAATGAAAGGTCCCAGGTTCAAATACCCAAGTTGAAAAATCTATCGATTTGCCCTTGAGCAAGGAACTTAACCCTCATTTTCTCCAGGGGCGCTGTACTACTATGGCTGACCCTATAAAACAACACATTTCACTGTACCTATCCAGTGTATGTGACAAAACCATTAATTATTCATATTTATTATTTATTTTTATTATTTATTTTTATACTTTAGGAAATGGGTTCAAATTGTATACAGTACACTGCTTTTTATGCCACTGTCTTCTATTCCTTGTGCGTCAAATAAGTACATTCACGTGAGCTATTTCTTGCTCATGGGGACAGTTTTAGACTCGCTAAACACCCATAAACCTCTAGAATTTCGAATTTAGTCTTCTATACGACAGAAAAACCCAGACATTTGTCCACACTCTTAACTCCTCTCAAATACCTAATTTATTCACATGTATTCTCAATATTTTTTGTATATTCTCATATTTCCTAGTAGGGGAAACCACATCTCTTTTCTCACAAGCTATCACACAAACGCTTTTATCTTATTGTGAAGTGGAACATTAAGATATATGTTCTTTTAAGATGCTACAGTTTCCCAGAATAGAGTCCCCCTTTCATTTTGAACACTGCTACTATGGTAGTGTGGTTTTCCACTATCTGGTGAGATGTCTTCACACTAGGTGTCATGTCCGTTTTAGTGTGTACAACTTTTACACAATCCCTGTGCTTGGCTGGTTATGAGACCATCTTGAAAGTTATTAGAAGTCGTTAATGAAAGAACCTTAACGATGTGGTCAAACGCCGCTGAAATTGAAAGGTCTCTTGCTATAAGGAGTTAAATCAAACCGGTCACTTGGGTGGGTGGATGGGGTGGGTTTAATTTAGGGTTTATTTTCTCATTTGTTTTTTGCTTTGTTTTTACTGAACATCATGTGAAAATGTGTTGGATGTGCACTGATGATGCAATTGTTATTTGTCCAATGCTGTTTATTCTGCCTATTTGCTTGAACATACTATACAATGAAAACAATGTATCTAAAAAGTCCTTAATGAGAGAATAGTCTTGCTTGTACCCACTTGTGGAAGTGTGTGTGTGAGTGCTTTAGTACACTAAAATAGTACACTAACTGCCCCCTTTCCTCATGTCTATAGAATTGTGCAATGATAGAATTTGTTCAGGTTGATAATGTTGTTCATGTCCATCTTCGGTAGTTTCCTTGGCTTCAATGTGGATACGGTGGGGGACCTGAGTTTCCTGCTAAAAGCAGTGTCCTATAGGGAGAGGGTTCTACAGCGCAGCCTAGCAACCAGACTCTACAACAAGGTCAGTCCATCACCCAGTCCATCTCATCTAAAGGCATTGACTACAATAAGAGAAGTCCAACAACAGAAATGTTAAAGGCATGAATTTACTATTTAGCACCAGATTGTCAAACGTCTGTTTGATGTTGATACAGCTAGGTGTAAATTGATTCACAGTTGATTTTGGAAAAGTTTGATCAAGACTTTATGAACTCTTAATGAAGCCTTGTATTGCTCTGTCCATTGTCTCCTGCAGGTAGAGAAGAAAAGAGAGGAGTTCTTTGATGCCTGGAACTCCTGTCTTCATCATGTGACCGGCCTGGCCTTAGCACACATACACAGAGGTGGGTAGACTACAGCCTACCCTGGTCCTGGAGAGTTACAGGTGGGTAGACTACAGCCTACCCTGGTCCTGGAGAGTTACCGGTTGGGTAGACTACAGCCTACCCTGGTCCTGGAGAGTTACCGGTTGGGTAGACTACAGCCTACCCTGGTCCTGGAGAGTTACCGGTTGGGTAGACTACAGCCTACCCTGGTTCTTGAGAGTTACTGGTTGGGTAGACTACAGCCTACCCTGGTCCTGGAGAGTTACCGGTTGGGTAGACTACAGCCTACCCTGGTCCTGGAGAGTTACCGGTTGGGTAGACTACAGCCTACCCTGGTTCTTGAGAGTTACCGGTTGGGTAGACTACAGCCTACCCTGGTCCTGGAGAGTTACCGGTTGGGTAGACTACAGCCTACCCTGGTTCTTGAGAGTTACTGGTTGGGTAGACTACAGCCTACCCTGGTCCTGGAGAGTTACAGGGTGTGCACTGTGCAGGCTTTTTCCTCCGGCCTAGCATTAACATATGATTCAGCTGCGCATCGAGACTAGTTGATTAGTTTAGATATTACTGCACTGTTGGAGCTAGAAACACAAACATTTCGCTACACCCGCAATAACATCTGCTAAACACGTGTATGTGACAAATACGATTTGATTAGTTGAATCATATGTGCATTTTTGTAACTCTCCTTGGCGTTAAGTAGATGAACGCATATAGTGGTCATTACGTACGAAAAGTAAGATAGCAGAATCTGTATTTGTGTACTAAAACTGTGTGCATAAGTGTAGGGGTTTGTGTGTTTGTGTTTTGAACTAGTGGGTCTATGTAAAGACACCACTGTCTCTTAAAGACCATAACCTTTCCCTTCTCTCACTTTCATCCCACACACACACACACACACACACACACACACACACACACACACACACACACACACACACACACACACACACACACACACACACACACACACACACACACACACACACACAAGCAAACACAAACTCCCAGGCACACACAAACTCACAAACTCACAGGCACACACACGGGCACACACACACACAAGCAGTCTTACAACCTTAACCAGCCGCAAGGTACTAAAGAGCACAAAGGTGTCTGATGTTTGAAAGCTAAGAGCGGTCTGGAGGCTGACTGATACATAGAGGCACCCACAGAGTGAAAGGGTTTTGTTGTCATATTCCATTCCTTAGCAATATAATGCCTTTGCCCTACAGTTTTGACAGGACTTGAAAAAAAGTTTCCTAAATTGCAGTGAAGTTGCATAGTAGTTGTCTCTTGGTGGTGCAGTAGCACAGTGTGATGGCCTTGACGTGGGTTAGTGCGTATACCTAGTATCACTATGACTAGATGTCATGGTCCTCTAATAATGTGGGTGTAGGTGTAGGTTTCCCCACCACAATTGGCCGACCGACACATATTGATTCTGAACAGGGATTCAGTTCTATGTTATTTACACAAGATTCATATTCAGATACTTTTGTGGGTGCAACATGTGTTTTCCTCAGCACTTTCTTAAGGGTGTTTATTGTTCATAAATTGTTAAGATTTATTTAGTCGATCATCACATTCTTATTCATTATCTACTGACTATAATTCATTATGTGCATATGGTATCCTGTTTTGTATTACAGTAAGGCAAAGCAACGAACAGTAAAAGAGAACCCAATATTTCATTACATTTCCATTAAATATTGTTCTGTGTGACTGTCACTGCATTGAGGCTGAACAATAGTGACCCACTGCCTAGCTGGGTAATAGCACTGTTTGCTTAGACTCACTGTTTTTTTGTTTGTTTCCATAGTAACTCTGGAGCAGTTTGCTCTGGCCGTTCAAGAGTGCCCAGTCGAAGAAGACCACACCTTGCTAACGAAGGTATGTGTGAAACCAGTTTTCCACTCTTCTGTCTCTCACCGTTCAATAGGAAACCATAAGCTCTGCTTTTGAGTCATCAGTTAGGTCCTATGGAAAGTTCTCAGAAACAACACGTTGAACACGTTTCATGAGTTCCTTACAAGGTAATAATGTGATAAGTCCTCATATGAACCTACTGTATAACCTAATCACACCTGTCCCGTTCACATTTTGTGTTTTTACGAAGAATACAATTTGAGAATGCAAAAGTCTTAAAATGATCTGTTTCCTATAATTCTTACTTGTCCTCGTAAAAAACATGTTGAGAGAACAGTAACATTCTCACTTAATACCCTATGCAGTAGAATTTTTATTTGTATACATTTTCTGCATTACTGTACCATCAGTGTTTCCCCTAGGAATTTAGTGGTGGCAAGGGTAGCGAAGGGGGGTGTATTGCTACCAGCGTTAGTGCAAAGAAATGCTAGCTGTTCCCATAGCCTTCCAGTCATTGAGCCCACGACTATCCATTTAAAAGCGCGTCTCGGCAGAAATACAGTACCAGTCAAAAGATTGGACACACCTACTCATTCAAGGGTTTTTCTTTATTTGTACTATTTTCTACAAATCTATGAAATAACACATATGGAATCATGTAGTAACCAAAAAAGTGTGAAGCAAATCAAAATATATTTTAGATTCGTCAAAGTAGCCACCATTTGCCTTGATGATAGCTTTGCACACTATTGGCATTCACTCAATCAGCTTCACCTGGAATGCTTTTCCAACAGTCTTGAAGGAGTTCCCACATATGCTAAGCACTTGTTGGCTGCTTTTCCTTCACTCTGCGGTGCAACTCATCCCAAACCATCTCAATTGGGTTGAGGTCGGGTGATTGTGGAGGCCAGGTCATCTAATGCAGCACTCCATCACTCTCTTTCTTGGTCAAATAGCCCTTACACAGCCTGGAGGTGTGTTGGGTCATTGTCCTATTGAAAAACAAATGATAGTCCCACTAGGCACAAACCAAATGCAATGGTGTGTCGCTGAAGAATGCTGTGGTAGCCATGCTAGTTAAGTGTACCTTGAATTCTAAATAAATCCCCGACAGTGTCACCAGCAAAGCATCCCCTCACCATCACACCACCTCCTCCATGCTTCACAGTGGGAACTACACATGCAGAGAGCATCAGTTCACCTACTCTGCGTCTCACAAAGACACGGCGGTTGGAACCAAAAATCTCAAATTTGAACTCATCAGACCAAAGGACAGATTTCCACCGGTCTAATGACCATTGCTCGTATTTCTTGCCCCAAGCAAGTCTCTTCTTATTATTGGTGTCCTTTAGTAGTGGTTTCTTTGCAGCAATTCGACCATGAAGGCCTGATTCACACAGTCTCCTCTGAACTGTTGATGTTGAGATGTGTCTGTTACTTGAACTGTGTGAAGCATTTATTTGGGCTGCAATTTCTGAGGCTGGTAACTCTAATGAACGTACCCTCTGCAGCAGAGGTAACTCTGGGTCTTCCTTTCCTGTGGCGGTCCTCATGAGAGCCAGTTTCATCATAGCGCTTGATGGTTTTTGCAACTGCCGTTGAAGAAACTTTCAAAGATCTTGAAATGTTCTGGATTGACTGACCTTCACGTCTTAAAGTAATGATAGACTGTCATTTCTTTTTGCTTATTTGAGCTGTTCTTGCCATAATATGGACTTGGTATTTTACCAAATAGGGCTGTCTTCGGTATACCACCCCTACCTTGTCACAACACAACTGATTGGCTCAAACGCATTAAGAAGGAAAGAAATTCCACAAATGTACTTTTAACAAGGCACACCTGTTAATTGAAATGCATTCCAGGTGACTACCTCATGAAGCTAGTTGATAGAATGCCAAGAGTGTACAAAGCTGTCAAGACAAAGGGTGGCTACTTGTGAAATATATTTGGATTTGTTTAACACTTTTTTTTGGTTACTACATGATTCCATGTGTGTAATTTTGTAACGTCAGGAGAATGATGGGTGTGGAGTCAGGCGCAGGTGGAGAGCAGAAGTTTCACGGGAAAAAACGCTTTAATGTCCACAGTAAACAGGAACAGGTACAAAAATGGGTGAAGCCAAAACACAGGCGCAAACACAACCCAAAGACCACTGTTACATAAACCGGACAGCAAAAACGCAAAATCAACAATACACCTCCTACGTACAATAACAACAAGCCAAACACAAGCGGGCTAAACGAACTTTAATAGTACCCACCCCAAAAACCCAACAAGGAACAGGTGAAACAAATTAGACAAAAACAAACGAAAAGGAAAAAGGGATCGGTGATATTCGTGACAAATTTGATAGTTTTGATGTCTTTTGATGTACAATGTAGAAAATTAGTAAAGAATAAAGCAAAACCCTTGAATGAGTAGCTGTGTCCTGTCAAAACTGTGTCCTGGAAAGCTGTGTCCTGGAAAATCAAAAGAAATCAGCCAAGACCTCAGATAAAAAATTGTAGACCGCCACAAGTCTGGTTCATCATTGGGAGCAATTTCCAAACGCCTGAAGGTACCACGTTCATCTGTACAAACAATAGTAAGCAAGTATAAACACCATGGGACCATGCAGCTGTCATACCGCTCAGGAAGGTGACACGTTCTGTCTCCTAGAGATGAATGTACTTTGGTGCGAAAAGTGCAAATCAATCCCAGAACAACAGCAAAGGACCTTGTGAAGATGCTGGAGGAACCATTTACAAAAGTATCTATATCCACAGTAAAACGAGTCCTATATCGACATAACCTGAAAGGCCGCTCAGCAAGGAAGAAGCCACTGCTCCAAAACCGCCATAAAAAAGCCAGACTATGGTTTGCAACTGCACATGGGGACAAAGATCGTACTTTTTGGAGAAATGTCCTCTGGTCTGATGAAACAAAATAGAACTGTTTGGCCATAATGACCATCGTTATGTTTGGAGGAAAAAATAGTAGGCTTGCAAGCCGAAGAACACCATCCCAACTGTGAAGCACGGGCATGGGAGCATCATGTTGTGGGAGTGCTTTGCTGCAGGAGGGACTGGTGCACTTCACAAAATAGATGGCATCATGACGAAGGAAAATTATATGGATATATTGAAGCAACATCTCAAGACATCAGTCAGGAAGTTAAAGCTTGGTCGCAAATGGGTCTTCCAAATGGACAATGACCCCAGGCATACTTCCAAAGTTGTGGCAAAATGGCTTAAGGACAACAAAGTCAAGGTATTGGAGTGGCCATCACAAAGCCCTGACCTCAATCCTATAGAAAATGTGTGGGCAGAACTGAAAAAGCGTGTGCGAGCAAGGAGGCCTACAAACCTGACTCAGTTACACCAGCTCTGTCAGGAGGAATGGGCCAAAATTCACCCGACTTATTGTGGGAAGCTTGTGGAAGGCTACCCGAAACGTTTGACCCAAGTTAAACAATTTAAAGGCAATGCTACCAAATACTAATTGAATGTATGTAAACTTCTGACCCACTGAGAACTTTCTACTATTATTCTGACATTTCACATTCTTAAAATAAAGTGGTGATCCTAACTGACCTAAGACAGGGAATTGTTACTTGGAATAAATGTCAGGAATTGTGAAAAACAGATTTTTTAAATGTATTTGGCTAAGGTGTATGTAAATTTCCGACTTCAATTGTAACTCTGGATCTTCCTTTCCTGTGGCGGTCCTCATGAGAGCCAGTTTCATCATAGCGCTTGATGGTTTTTGCGACTACACTTGAAGAAACTTTCAAAGTTCTTGACATTTTCCGGATTGACTGACCTTCATGTCTCAAAGTAATGATGGACTGTCGTTTCTCTTTGCTTATTTGAGCTGTTCTTGCCATAATATGGACTTGGTCTTTTACCAAATAGGGCTGTCTTCTGTATACCACCCCTACCTTGTCACAACACAACTGATTGGCTCAAACGCATTAAGAAGTAAAGAAATTCCACAAATGAACTTAACAAGGCACACCTGTTAATTGAAATGCATTCCAGTTTACTATCTCATGAAGCTGGTTGAGAAAATGCCAAGAGTGTGCAAAGCTGTCATCAAGGCAAAGGTTGGCTGCTTTGAAGAATCTCAAATATAAAATATTTTTGGATTTGTTGAACACTTTTTTGGTTACGACATGATTCCATATTTGTTATTTCATAGTTTTGATGTCTTCACTATTATTCTACAATGTAGAAAATAGTAAAAAATAAAGCAAAACCCTTGGTTTTGGTGTGTCCAAACTTTGGACTGGTACTGTATATAAAAAACATTACCTCATATTTTTTTGCAGTGGTGGAAACAGTTTAGTGGGCTATCGCTGCTAAATGTAATATAGGGAAGCTCTGACCATCATGCAGTGTGAGTCAGCTGTCCCTCTGCCACGTGTGTGGGTTCAGCTGCGATTCCCTTTCACTGCCTTCAGAAATTATTCATACCCCTTGACTTATTCCACATTTGTTTTGTTACAGCCTGAATTTAAAATAGACTTAATATCATTTTTTGTCTCACGTTGCAGATAGTTGTATGTGTGGGTTACAGAGATGAGGTAGTCATTCAAAAATCATGTAAACACTATTATTGCACACAGAGTGAGTTCATGCAACTTATTATGCACATTTTCACTCCTGAACTTATTTAGGCTTGTCATAACAAAGGGATTGAATACTTACTGACTCAAGACATTTCAGCTTTGCATTTGTAATTCATTTGTAAATATTTCTAAAAACATAATTCCACTTTAACATTATGGGGTATTGTGTGTGACACAAAATGTAAATGTCATCCATTTTAAATTCAGGCTGTAACACAACAAAATGTGGAAAAAGTCAAGGGGTGTGAATACTTTTTGAAGGCACTGTATATCTGCATCAAGCATAGTGTCAGCTGCTCCTAGTATACAACCTACACAGCTATCTACCCATCCTGTATGTGGTCGATTACTTTGCTGCTTTGCCTTAGCCGGGCTGCCTTGAGTCCTGCATAGGCAGATAAGCCCCTTTCTGTGGGTACTATCAAGGTCTCTCCCCTGTACCTCTGTATCTCTAAATGTATGTTATGGGCTGCATTAAGGTCATACTTCATTTTAGGATGGAAAACACCCTCTACTGCTCTTAAAATATCATACGTTTTCAAGATGGTAAGTTTTTGTTTTTGTGTGATGCCTCTGGTTGCATGTGAACTACTCAGATCAACACACGTTTGGTTTCAGTGTTAGAACATTGTGTAGAACAGACAGGTTGGGCATGGTGGATGACGTCTGTATACAGCTGGTGCTTATGGTGCTTTCAAGACAACTCGGAACCTCCGAGTTGAAATATGTGTAGATTTTTTTCTCTCCATATAGCTTCCTGTTGGTTGAATCTGATCATTTCCAAGAGGGAAACTCTGAGCTCATCTTTCTACAATGAGTTTCCAAGTCTGACATTTCTGAGTTTCCAAGTTCCGAGTTGTCTTGAACGCGGCATTAGCTATTGAAGCAGAAGCTGACGGATGTCATACCTGCGGTCTGTTCAATGAGCCAAGCGTTGGAAATGTTCACATTCCAACACTGCTTAAGGGCAATTACATAGGCTCAGATTTTTCATTTTAAAATCTATACCAAACAAAAACCATTGATTTCAAAGTTTAACAAACCATAGAACTCTATGCACAATGACTATGACTACTTTTAACAATTTCCACTGAAATCTTTACAAACTTTTCATCTGCACAGTTTTTCCAGTAAATGTTTTAAATTGATTTACTGTGTAAATTATTTACTGTGCAGAGTTTTATGGCTTGTTAAACTGAAGTGAAATTCTGTTACCATGGAATTGCCCTTAAGCATCTCAGCATTGACAACAAGACTACTTGGAAAACACCAGTAATTCAAAAAGCAAAATAGTTTTTTACGGTGATATTCATACACCTTGCATGCAGTAAGCAAAAACATTAAAGCACATACAGAAACCAGAGCTGTGGTGGATTGATGATGACCCTGTTAGCATAATAGGGATCAAATCTGAGCAGTGTTCGAACTGTGTGAGTAGACTAAAAAGTTCCTCCATTGACTCTCAGTGGAATTAAATCGTTGTGCTTCTAACAGGCCTAACAGTTTACTGCTTGCAAACGCCAACGGTCGCATCTGCTCGACCAATCGTGTGATTACCACAATAACATGGTTTGTGCTGTTCATATCACTCAACCCTTTTATTTTGGGTCAGACAGATATGGCCGTAATGTTGGGATACACACGGCATGTCATCAGGGTCCTTTTACACATTAGAGCATGACTGGGACTGAGGCTAATATTGTAAACCAATATGATGTAGCAAGGCTGTGTCCAGAAAGCCTGACTGTAATCTGACCTCATAGAAACTTGGAGGTCATAATGTAGGTCCCATAGTAAGTACATACCCTATGTTAAACTACATGGTTAGCACCTTACATGATACATACATCGAGCGCACAGCCATGCAATCTCCATAGACAAACATTGTCAATAGAATGACCTTACTGAAGAGCTCAGGGACTTTCAAAGTGACACCGTCATAGGATGCCACCTTTCCAACAAGTCAGTTCGTCAAATTTCTGCTAGAGCTGCCCTGGTCGACTGTATGTGCTGTTATCGTGAAGTGGAAACGTCTAGGAGCAACAACGGCTCAGCCGCGAATTGGTAGACCACACAAACTCACAGAACTGGACCGCCGAGTGCTGAAACGCATCGCGTGTAAAAATCATCTATCCATGGTTGCAACACTCACTACCGAGTTCCAAACTGCCTCTGGAAGCAACATGAGCACAATAACTGTTTGTCGGGAGCTTCATGAAATGGGTTTCCATGGCAGAGCAACCGTACACAAGCCTAAGGTCACCACGCACAATGCCAAGCGTCGGCTGGAGTGGTATAAAGCTCGCCGCCATTGGACTCTGGAGCAGTGGAAACGCGTTCTCTGGAGTAATGAATCACGCTTCACCATCTGGCAGTCTGACAGACGAATCTGGGTTTGGCGGATGCCAGGAGAACACTACCTGCCCGAATGCTGGTGCCAACTGTAAAGTTTGGTGGAGGAGGAATAATGGTCTGGGGCTGTTTTTCATGGTTTGGGCTAGGCCCTTTAGTTCCAGTGAAGAGAAATCTTAATGCTACAGCATACAATGACAATCTAGACAATTATTTGCTTTCAACTTTGTGGCAACAGTTTAGGGAAGGCCCTTTCTTGTTTCAGCATGACAATTCCCCCGTGTATAAAGCGAGGTCCATACAGAGGTCCATGGATTGTCGAGATCGGTGTGTAAGAACTTCACTGGCCTGCACAGAGCCCTGACCTCAACCCCATCAAACACCTTTGGGATGAATTGGAACGCCATCTGCGAGCCAGGCCTAATCACCCAACATCAGTGCCCGACCTCACTAATGCTTTTGGGGCTGAATGGAAGCAAGTCCCCACAGCAATGTTCCAACATCTAGTGGAAAATCTTCCCAGAAGAGTGGAGGCTGTTATAGCAGCAAGGGTGGGGGGGGGGGGATCAACTCCATATTAATTCCCATGATTTTGAAATGAGATGTTCGACGAGCAGGTCCACGTACTTTTGGTCATGTAGTGTATATTGGCGGTCCTATCTGATTTGAATATGGCTCAAATGTAGCCTTCCTATGCCGTTCTTATAGTCAGTGCTGTGTTGTGGTTTTAGTCAGTTTCAGATTGCTCCAAGCAATGTTGCTTACAAGGTCAGACATCCAATCTGATGTCAAATAATCTCTGATGGCCCCACGATGCTCTAATACTTACCATGTAGACCTGCCTTTAAAGAGCATTTTGGGAGGACTGTTCTCGATAAGAAACTTAATAACCTGGCGATAAGTTTCTGTCCAGCCCTTTTTGCCAGGTTACCAGTTTTGCATAATAGGAAGAGAGTGGGAACAGAGAGAGAGGCCCGACACTTCCGTGTGCCATTCACACAGCAATGTCAACACAATGTCATAATGGGCCAGACCTCATATTTGACGAGAGCTGCCACAAACATCTCTCGTCCTCATTTACCACAATAAATCAAACACACACCAGGAAATTAGCATTCAGTTCACTCAAGTAAGAAAGTTGCCAATAATGAAACATTTCTGGTTACGAACCATAGTTTATGGACCGTGTAGTTCCTTGTGGAGTGATGTAACATAAATCGTAGTAGCATCTGTCAACAGACTGTGGGATGCGACAACTAACGGGGAACTTAGTTCCTATACGCAGATTTTTCGTCACTGATCATTTGGAAAAATTACGATTTCTGTGTTAATGTTAAAGAGTCTGGTTCACAATGTTTTACTGTCACTTTTGTCACATGAGAAAATAAAAAAATGTCTGAGTTATCTATTGGAATCTCGAAATGACTACGATTTTTTTGGTCGGCCTATTCATTATGGAGATGGTAGGAATCTATTTTGAAACCATTGCTTCGTGTATTGAACCAAATGGAATCATATGATGTAGCATCATTTGGAATCTGTGTCTGACTTTTTGTTTTTAGAAATAAAAATGTTTTCTTTTAACATTTTAAGTAGAAGCATGTAAGTGGCCGTAGGGAGCACCAATGTCTGACCAATTGTCTGACCTAGCGCCTGGAGACAAAAGTCAGACCCAGATTCCGAATGATGCTACATCATATGATTCTATTACTCTGTTCCACACGCATGGTTACAAAATTGTTATGAATTGCAACCACTCTAAACAGATATCATATCAATAGTATTTATTTAATTTGATAGATTGAGTTTGATGTCTACTGATTGCCTCATCTTCGCCCAGTTATGTTTTATGCCAGCTCTTAGATTTATGTGTATATGTACTGAACAAACACCATTTATCTGAGGACGTGCAATGTTACACACATTTCTTGGTGAAGATTAGAATTCAATAACTCCCATGAATAATCCAGTATAAATAGTTATAAATACGTTTCAATGCTTAAAAAGGTTTGTTTTTATATACTGGAATGCTAATTTAATATGTACTCTACTTATCAATAGTTTATTCATTACATTGTAAAGTGAAGCCAGTGATTTGAACCCAACATCTGAATACAAGGACATGTGATATTAAAAAAATCAGAGTTATGTTTAATGTGATGACACATAGTTGGAAATCACCTTTTTTGAGGACTCAGTATACTTTACAATGGGAATAAGAAGGAAGTTCAATGGTGATTCTTAATTTAAGTTTTGGTCAACAGAAACTGTGAGTGAACAACACACCAACTGTTTATCAGAGTAATTATCTAGTGGACACCTTCTTGATGTCTATCCAACGAAGCCTTAGGTGTTTCCACAATGTTGTTGATGCTCCCCTAAAATGTTGTTGCTAGGATGTTTTCCCCCATATTACTTAACTTGTACAATTACACATTGAATCAACTCTCGTCAATATTTATTTTCAAAGGAATTACTCTAGGCTGTAGGGCAGTTCAAACTCTCCCTGATACAGCCTTTGTCTGTTGTATAAGCACAGAGAGCCTCAAGTGTCCCTGAAGCTTCTCTCCATGTGACTCTTGTGCATCAATGAAACACTACATCTTATGCAACAAACAAATCAATCAATACAGCTTGTTGGACAGTACAGAAGCAGCAACAGTGACACAGCTGTTCTCATACAAAAGAGCTTTTACTGGGGTCCTTGAGTTTCATCCTACTAAATTAGTATTACTGTTCCCCACCAAAACCATAGAGGAAAAAACCATTGCTCATTGCAGATACTGTGACTGCTTGTCCATTGTGCAGACCATTAAACTACAGCAATGCACAGTTAGGTTTTCACAATGCACCTGTCACAGTTCACCAGTTACAGTGCCTTCGGAAAGTATTCAGACCCCTTGACTTTTTCCACATTTTGTTACATTACAGCCTTGTTCAAAAATTGATTAAATAAAAAGAAATCCTCTACACACAATACCGCATAATGGCAAAGCAAAAACAGTTTTTTAGACATTTTTGCTAATTTAGTCCAAATAAAAAACAGAAATACCTTATTTACATAAGTATTCAGACCCTTGACCTCAGGTGCATCCTCGTCATGTTTCTACAACTTGATTGGAGTCCACCTGTGGTAAATTCAATTGATTGGACATGATTTGGAAAGGCACACACCTGTCTATGTAAGGTCCCACAGTTGACAGTGCATGTCAGAGCAAAAACCAAGCCATGAAGTTGAAAGAATTGTCTGTAGAGTTCCGAGACAGGATTGTGTCGCGGCACAGATCTGGGGAGGGGTACCAAAATACGTCTGCAGCATTGAAGGTCCCCAAGAACACAGTGGCTTCCATCATTCTTAAATGGAAGAAGTTTGGAACCACAAAGACTCCATCCTAGAGCTGGCCAACCGGCCAAACTGAGCAATCGGGGAGAAGGGCCTTGGTCAGGGAGGTGACCAAGAATCCGATGGTCACTCTGACAGAGCTCCAGGGTTCCTCTGTGGAGATGGGAGAACCTTCCAGAAGGACAACCATCTCTGCAGCACTCCACCAAGCAGACCTTTATGGTAGAGTGGCCAGACAGAAGCTACTCCTCAGTAAAAGGCACATGACAGCCCACTTGGCATTTGCCAAAAGGCACCTAAAGGCTCTCAGACCATGAGAAACAAGATTCTCTGGTCTGATGAAACCAAGCCTGAACTCTTTGGCCTAAATTCCAAGCGTCACGTCTGGATGAAACCTGGCACCATCCCTACGGTGAAGCATGGTGGTGGCAGCATCATGTTGTGTGGATGTTATTCAGAGGCAGGGCCTGGGAGACTAGTCAGGATCGAGGCAAACATGAACGGAGCAAAGTACAGAGACATCCTTGATGAAAACCTGCTCCAGAGCGCTCACGACCTCAGACTGGGGCAAAGGTTCACCTTCCAACAGGACAACGACCCTAAACACACAGCCAAGACAACACAGAAGTGGCTTCGGGACAAGTCTCTGAATGTCCTTGAGTGACCCAGCCAGAGCCCAGACTTGAACCCGATCTAACATCTCTGGGGAGACCTGAAAATAGCTGTGCAGCAACGTTCCCCATTCAACCTAACAGAGCTTGAGAGGATCTGCAGAGAAGAATGGGAGAAACTCCCCAAATACAGGTGTGCCAAGCTTGTAGCGTTATACCCAAGAAGACTCGATGCTGTAATTGCTGCTTCAACAAAGTACTGAGTAAAGGGTCTGAATACTATTTCAGTTATGGGGTATTGTGTATAGATTGATGTGGGGGGAAAAAGATTGAATACATTTTAGAATAAGGCTGTAACGTAACAAAATGTGGAAAAAGTCATAGGCTCTGAATACTTTCCGAAGGTATTGTATATACATCTCACTCAAGTATTGGAAGTGCAGTGTCACACATCTGATGTACGGATGTTGACATTGCTAGTGATATCAAATGCATTGTATTTCTCATACATATCACATGCTGAGTATGCTCTGGGTGACAGCTTCTGTGTGGAGAGATATGCTTGACTTTTAATGATGGCAGTGGCACTGTGACATGACATTGGAAAATCAGCTGTTCATATCAAGCCTTAATGGGAAACTCAATTAGGTTAGGGGGCTATAAAAAAAAATCCATGATTTCTTAATCCAGCCCTGCAGGTGCTCGCATCTGTAGCATTTTGGAAGGAGAGGGGACATTTGGGTCATAGCCTTGCCTGAAACTTGCAGAGAGTTTCCGTATGGGGGGGGGGGGGGGGGGGGGATTTTACAGTTCCAGTTAGTATTTTTCTCTTAACATCTCCCCCAGAACTTAATCGAGCATCAGACGCAATTAGGCAAGATTTTAGTTCTGGGTTTCCGAGATGATGGACTGTGTGGTCATGTTGGGTTTCGACTACTCTCACTCAGTGGGCATCCCTTCACTAGCCGGACCGTGTGAACCAAGGAAATGAGCAAAGCTGACGAAACGTGATAAACCTCCTGAACTGTGTTCTTTATTTAGAGGTCAATGGTCTTGTTTGGTTCTCAGTGGAGAGCTGTGTCCACAGTGTAGAGTTGAGGGGCTGCTATCTCTCTCTTTCTTTCTTTCTCTCTCTCTTTCTTTCTCTCTCCTGTCTCTCTCTCTCTCTTTCTCTGTCTATTTTCCACTCCTCTCTTTTGATCTTCTGTGGCGGTTTGCTGTCATCACCATCACCTCTGAAGAGACAAGATATTAGACCACCCGTTTCTGTTTTTCCATTTCCTTCATGGTCCTCAGAATACACAGTACCAGCTCTGACCTGACAGGAACAAACATGTTATTCTAAAACAATAACCGGATGCGTAGTCAGAAACAAGTGTGTGTGTGTGTGTGTGTGTGTGTGTGTGTGTGTGTGTGTGTGTGTGTGTGTGTGTGTGTGTGTGTGTGTGTGTGTGTGTGTGTGTGTGTGTGTGTGTGTGTGTGTGTGTGTGTGTGTGTGTGTGTGTGTGTGTGTGGTGCATTAAGCTGGGGGCCTCTGTGTTTAACTGATATAATGCGATAGTCGTATTACCTAGTTGCATTTCGCAATTGAAACTCTATTGTTAAATCAAATATCCCTTTTGTCTTCATTCGAACAACTGATGTGCACAACTTGTGTGTTACTATAGATGATGTTCTCATCCACAGGCTTTTCGTTGTGCTAGCAGGTAGAACGTGACATTTCGCTATGACATATTTTTACCATTGCTTGATTGTCTTTCTATGCTTCTCCTTAGTTCTGTCTCCTCCATGGCACCAGTCTGGTGTACCAGGAGAGAGCCTGGTATCTAGAGCATCACTACCTGACCCCCGCCACCAGCCGACAAATACGCACCCAGGTAAGATATCTGCCATATAGAATAGACTGCATGCATATGTTCTTGTATGTCTTCCTTCTATGTGTGTGTACCCACGTGGAGGGATAAACAGTGATTAGTCAGTTCTTGAATTTCCCCGAAGTCTTGCTGTTGTACCGTCAGGGAACAACTGTGAAAAATGCTAACTTCAGATGGATAATTAGCATTGGTCAAAAACAAGAACCCCACTTCCATAGCCCCTTGTATTACCACTGTTATTCCAGTTGTTCACAGCTAGCTGTGATCAAACAGCAGTGTTTATGACGAGGGCTATCCCACCCTGCAGAGCACGTCGGAGCCGATAAGTAGGGGGAGTCGACACCACTGTGCTAGCATCTAACCAGCAGGTGCTCAGGCTATGAGTTTACACCTCCAGAGGAACAAAATGGCTGCTGCTCGCTGTGTCAATACCCCTCATTACTGTCAGAGCGGCCACTGGGAACAGTCATATCTGAGGAGACAGTTATTTAGCATGGTGCTGGACTAGATCATTGGAACAGATGAAAATATCACTTGTAGAACCTGAACAAAGTTAGTAAGAAAAGTGTACAGATGTAGGACCTTAATAGTTTGCATCCACAGAAAATGTGAATTATTATGTGGATTAAAATGAATGGACCTTTTTGTAGAGGTTGATTTTCATAAGGGAAAATCAAGTTGATATAACACATTTTAGAAGCCTTTTTAAACCTCAATACACTACAAGGAAGGTTCTCCTGCAACAGGGTCATCAAATGAAGATCCTACATCTGTTAGTAGAGAGAATTATATATATCTCAGAATTGAAGTGGTAGGCTGTGTTCAGACATTTACACAGGCTTGGTTCCCACACTCCTTATGTCAGGTATCTATATTTAACTTGTGTTATTATGTAACGAGCCAATCTGCTGTACCTTCCATTTCCTGCATATCTAAGCCTCATATCCTCATCTCTCATAGGTGAGTTCCTCTGAAGGTGGAGTGAGAGTCACTGAAAAACAGAACAGATAAGAGTGACTGTCTTTGCTTATCACCACACAGGCAGCAGTATTAAACAGGCTATGCAAATGCCCATGCCCACCGGTCCTGGCTAGAAGGGATACAGCTTTTGATGTCAAAAGTATAATTGTTTTGCATTTTACCTAACTGAAACCCTTTTCCTAACCTTAACCTTATTCTCCTAACCTGCTACTTTAATTTTCCTAACCTGCTGCGTAAGTTCTCCTAACCTGCTGCGTAAGTTCTCCTAACCTTCGACGAAATGTCAAATCTGACAAAAGCTGTATCCCATCTAGTCAAAACCCTGCCTACCTGACTGTACTGTGTGAGCCTGGACAGAAACCGGCTCCTCCTGTACACTAGGCGAGGTGGGTGATGATCATCAGATTGATCTCTATGCACGCACCTACAATTTATATGTGCCCACACACCCACACACTGCTGCTTGCTGTTGCTGTTCTTGTCCGCTCAATATTGGAACTGTTCCTGATGGTCCCTGTATTTAGTTTTTGATACTGTGTAGTAACAGTCTGCTTGAGTCAGAGACCCTTTATGAGGGAGTTGTAAAAGGTGTTCTCTAATGTAGCTCTCTCTTCCTCTACTTCATAACAAGGATGTCTGTTGTTGTTGTGAAACAATTGACTGTGAGATAGATCGTTTATTAGCATGGTGGCTCCACGTGGTCTTTCTTAAGGCTTACTAAAGAGAACAGTTGTAACATATAGATGTGGTTTTCTCAGCATGTGTCCAGCCCTTCCAACCACGCGGGGGTAATGGGGTTCACTGCATGGGAACCTGGGCTCTGCCAGGGGGGGGGGGACTGCTGTAGCTGTAAATAACTAGTCGTCAATAACCACACACACACACACACACACACACACACACACACACACACACACACACACACACACACACACACACACACACACACACACACACACACACACACACACACACACTCTTAACCTTATAGCCACTGCTCACTAGCTATTAATGCTGACTCTCCCTCAGTCCCCCCATCAATGTGGAGATGGTGACCTTTCCTCTGGCTCCTCTTTCTCTCTCTGTTTGTTTAAACCTGGCGCTCCTCTTGCTTTCTCTAGTCTGGGCGCTGCACTCCTTTCATCTTTGACAAGTAGGGAGGGAAGGGGGGAATGAGACTTCAGAGAGAGCGAGAGAGAGAGTGAGTGAGGAAGGATAGATGTTCAACAGAGAGACAGGTTGACACCCTTCAGTACCTTTTATAGGGGGAGGGCTCTTTAGAAAGGTGCAGAGTGCAATTACACGTCAAACATGCCCAAGCATCATTTAGTGCCTAATAGACCACAGATAAGATGGGGTTACGCAAATAAAAGACTGAAGAGTTGGTTAAATTGAACACTTTATCACAGGCCTGGTCTCTGTTTTTTCATCAGTAAGTTACTTTTTAGGACTAAATTATATCCAAGTTGTATTGCAGTATTTCACAGTCTATAAACTTCCCCATGTCCTGGAGTGAAAAAAAATAGCACAAATGTATGGTAACAAATAGCAGATGGACAGGTAAATACTTCGTTTTTTGAATGCACAGTAGGTTGCCTCGTAGTCGACATAATGGAGTCAAATGTGCTAGTGCTTTTCTGCTTAAGAGCCACTAGGTGGCAGACATTACAATGGGTCTTGAACAAGCTGTGAATCTGAGGGAACAATTGCTGTTCATGAAATGAAGATTCTCCACACAACTGGAGACCTCTATGAACAGTGACATGATACTAGATTAACTACATGAAAGCAGAATTGAGGATCTACATTTAGTCAGGCCTATGATGGGCTAATATTTTGGATTTTTTAACAATTATGCTTGCTGTTGCCTCACTTCACAAACTGAATTGCTTACTAAGTGTTGAGCTGAAAAACGTAAAATAAATTAATTACAGCATATAAGGGGAAAAAACAAGATGTTTCTAGTCTTAAGAAATATACCCACCATTGTGTTCTATTTGTTCACACTGTCTCAGTGATTTGTGGGGTTGGCGTGCATTACTCACCCTTTCCACCACATTGGTTTTAATGGGTTTCTGAATTATCCACAGGCAATTCTTCTCCCACACCCCTGTCCCATAAGGCTGTTTACGTTTACCCTCCTACTGATTGGGAACAATGACATCATAGGCCCTCCTGAGATTATGATTAGTATGACTGTCCGCATAACAGCAATGGAAAACTGGTCGGCCAATGAGTGAGGCTGCCTGCACCTGTGACTCAGAGACCTGGGTCAACTGAAATTAGTCAATTGCTAATCTCAATGTTTATTGCTATAATTAGGCTTGCCTATTGCTGTGTAGTTACCTTCCTGTTTAGTTGCACAGTGAATAGAGATAGCTCAGATTGGGTGTTGGTTCCAGCATTTTCTTAGAACAAGAGACTTTGAATATCAAAGCAAGAAAGTCGGTCGTCACTACTTACCACAGCCACAAAGTCATAAAGCCTGCCTATTTCTACAATGTATCTTCTTAAAAGGAGATGTTCTACCTAACCATAGCCATAAACCTAACCTTAACCTTAAATTAAGGCAATTTTTTCCCTCTCATACATTTTTATGATATAGCCAGTTTTGACTTTGTGGCTGTGGTAACTAGTGGAAACCAAGAAAGTCGGACAAGTTGTTTTAGCAGTTACAGTTAGGAAGACTAAGTCATTCTGCACTATGATGTCCCATTGTTATCTTTCACAAACTCTCATAACGCCCCCAATCATGCAAGTACACTTTGTTGATAGGCAGTTGAATCTGTTGTAAGTCTGAACTCTAAAGACAATGGGCTCTGCTATTTAGCTCCTTGAGTCAGTCTGGACGTTCTGTTGCTACTGGAACACTTAGATCCTCAGTGCAATACAACACCTGCCACCTGTCTGCCCAGAGTTGACCATTGTTTGTGTCTGTACCGCCAATACCATGATGGCCAATGCTGCTTACTCAAGATGCTGAATCATTCCCCCTGCTGGGGACTGTTGTGAAAAGTAGAAGATTGCACTGAACTTTGACTTGAAGTTCATATCAAATCAGATTAATTTGCAATATTTGTCTATACCTTGCCCTAAATTATCTAGAATTCCAATAGATAACCATTATAAAAACCACCAATTCAACCTTTGACACAAGCTACTTACAAGGTCATTCATATCAGCCTTATCCATGGCTAACCATTTTCTCACACACTCATTCATTGATTGCATTGATTTATGTAAATGTAATTGACTCCTATTGCGTTTGTCCTCCAGCTGTTGGAGCTGTGTAGATTGGTGAAGGATGAGGCCCTGAAGGTGGTGTCTGACTTCAACGTTCCCTCCTGCTGCATCCAGGCGCCAATTGCTGGGGTGGCCAACCCCCGAGCTGAGTGGGCCTTCTACTCTGCACCGGAGCACCCCATCAGAGCCTCCAAGTTATGAGCCCCACTGTGCTGATCTAGGATCTGTCCAATATTGTTCATCATGATCTAAAGGGCTAAACTGATCCTAGATCAGCACTCCTACTCTGAGACACTTTGTGGATACGGGCCTTGCTCACTGCTTGACTCATCCTGGTCTCAGTGAAGAGCCATGGGCTGTGTTACAATGTCCATGTTAGCATACCACTTAGAATAAAGCAACTTATTTGGCATGCATGCATTCTAAGTGACGTAGTGTGGATATTAGAACAGAGCCCATGATCTTTTGCCTAATCTGGACACGGTCTGAAGACTACAGACCCAGTTGTTGTCTAGACTAGTGCTATTAGCCGCAGGCATAATACACGGGACAGTCTCATTTTGATTAATTTCTATTTAAATCTCTTATCAGTTCTCAAAGAAATGTTGAAATGCTTCATGTTTGTTATACTGTCAAATCATTGGGTTTTATTTGATATGTGTGCATTTGGGAGCTTTTGTATTTTCCTTGGTCCAATCCATTACATACAGTGGATGCCTATGTGGCTCAGAATAGCTTGACACAATCAGTGTTGCTTATTGAAAATGTGCTCATTTTGTTTGTACAAACAAAGCTTTGAAATTAAATGTATTCATGACACAACTACATTTTTAACAACTCTATTTGCCTTAATATTAAGAAAGAATAATGTAATGTAACATTTGATACTGGTTTCCCTTACTTGCTGAGACCTAGCCTGAGACCAGACCGTAGGTGTATGGGAGCCGACTGACTCAATAGACAAGTAGGCTGCAATGCTAACAGCATGTGGTAACTTCACAAAGTGGACCAGTGAGCTATGTATAATCACCCACCCAACCAATAAAATCCACAGCGTATATAGAGACACACTTTGACTGTGAATCTCTCTGCCAGACACTTTCCCTCATCAAGACCGGCTAGACCGTGATGGCCAGCTGTTTGATTCAACAACATACAAAAATGGAAAATACACAAGATATGTTTATAATATATTTTATTAATATGAGCACAGTGAGCAAATGGTTTGTGACACAATACATGTGGGAAGTGTAGGCTACTTTATATCCTTCAATTTTCTGATCAGTTGTCTGCATCACATGTAGGCCTGTAATGTTGACTCTTGATGAACAAACATTGTTAGCTCTGTAGGTTACTTGTGCTTGCATATAAACTTAAACTTTTCCATGACAAAGTCTCATCAGTTTTGTACTGTATCTTTGTCATATCTGAAAATCAATTGTCACTGCTCTTAATAAATGTACTTCATAGAAATACATGTGCTGTATAGTGTATCTTGTTTCGCTCATTTTTTATGTTTGTTGAAGACTTGCAGTCAACAGTTAAAACAAGAAGTTAAAGTAGTCTGCTCCGTATTCATAAAATTACATACAATGCTGTGTTTTAATTTGTTGTGAACCAGTTATATAATTAGTGTTTCATTGTGCAAATGATCAACACATGCATGATTGTGAGAAGGAGCAGTTGGCTTTTTAACACTGTCTTGTGAAATAGCTGTTCTTCTAACTGAGAATGTGTGGGCGAAAGTGTGAAGAACCGACCCAACAACTATTTCAGGGGCTCAATGATGTGTACTAAATGATTCTAGAAAATTACAATTCTTCTCAATGTTGATTATCTGTAAAACTATTTGGCTGAAATGTATTATCATCTAATGGAGTTTATTTTAATAGAAAGAGACCCTCATAATTTCTCTGACAACTGAAATGTTGGTAGGTACAGTATAGGATCTTGACATGTGAAGTTGCCCCTCTTTGAATTCGGTAGGCTAATGTACCACTACAGTATTGTAAACTGTTCACCTACAGAGAGAGAGAGAGAGGGAGAGTTTCAAGTTTTATCAAGAATTATTTGTGACATGCACAAGTACAGTGAAATGCTTAACTTGTGAGCCCTTCCCAATGATACAGTATTCAATATCAAAACAGTAGAACTAGAAAAACACTATAAATAAGAAAGGAAGAAATATAAAACAGGAGATTGTAAGCTACAGTATATACAGGGTCAGTGTCCGTACCAAATGTAGTGTGCGGGGATACTGGAGTAGTTGAGGTAGATATGTACATGTAGGTGGGGATTGGGAGAAAGTGACAGGTTGCAGGATATATAATAATAGTAAATAATAGCAAATAGTAGCAGTGTAAACAAGGCTGAAAAGTGACTGATAGCAGATGTATTCATACTATGGTAATATACTCATGTTAATGTCAACATGGAAACAAGAGTAGGTTAACAGTGACCAGGAGCAGGATCGATAGATAGGCTAAATAGAGGAAGAGGGAGAGAAGGTTTTTCTAGGCTAAATAGAGGAAGAGGGAGAGAAGGTTTTTCTGGACACTTGAAAGGATGCTTTGAAAGGAGGCTGAGATCCCACCCATTGAAAGAGTAGGCGGGTCAAGAGGCGGAGGATGGCACACAGGCGTCACCCCACTCTTGACACAGACCAGACGTTTCAACTTTTTCTATCAGTTGCGAGTGAGCTGCTACAGCAAGGAAGTATCCCCAGCTGAGATATCCACACCGGAGACAAAAGAGTCGAACGCTTTTTCCCTTCCTTCACCCAACCTATATTTTGAAGGATCTTTTTTTACAAGGCGGAACCACTATTCTTTCGATGTTGACATCGTCGTTTTCTGATTAAAAAGACACTGTGTGGGCTCTAATCTTTTGCGTTTTGGAGGTGTGAGAAGTTCAAAAGTGGATTTTCAGATATTTTACTGTTATTGACAACTCTTATGTCCCGCTACTAAAGCGGTTTAGGACATGTCCGATTCGTCCAGGTGAGTGCAAAATGAACATCAGGATATCGCATGCATTTACTGTTTTTAAAAAGGCTATAATTGCAGTAGACTAAGAATAGACAATGTAACAGAAAATTGCACCGCGGTTCTCCCAACTTTAGACTTCACTCAGTTGTCAAGAAAACCGTGATTCTGAGAAGAATATCCAAGATAGCCTCATATGCCTAATTAATTGTTTTTTAGAGAACTATGGTGTCTTGTCTAAATGCATTTACTTTGTAGGCTACTATATCATGTGTTTTCGTAATGCAACAAAAGTATCTTATTCCGCTCACACCGCACGCCTCGCCGCGACAGCGCTTTGAAATTAATTGGAGAAAGTTCGTACTTGTTTTGATGAAGTCCACCCCCGTGTCTGCACAGCGGTTTAGCGTGTGAGAATTATACGATCTTAACCGATGTCAATCGTTCCTGATGATCTTTAGTAGCCTATTATCATCGTCCTAGAAAACCTTGAAACACTAGACGCGATGGACTTGAATATAATGAAAATAAAGACCATATTCAAAAAAAATTCAACTGCTGCCTGAGATTTAAACTGCGATATTTTTGTAGGCCTATTGGTCTACTTTATTCTCGGTTACAGTGCGATGCATGACATTATATAGCCTATAATACGCCAATAGGCAGTTTTATTTTGAAGATAGGGATGAAAGGTACCTGTTTGTTTCCCTTTTGTTTTCCACATTAACCTACCCTCATTCTTCTCAGACGATCCAGCAATAAATTAATCACCTGTTGAAGTTGAACGACAATGGGACTCCTGTTCTCAGGTGATTCAGTGATATATAGGCAAGGGGTCAACATGTATTTCCATTTTCAAGACAAAATAAAAAAGAGAGGCTACTACTGCAACCTGTGGGTGGCGATAATGGACCAGTAGGCTAGCCTATGATTTTGGATGCGTTTCATTTAGCTAATCCAATTGCCTGCCAGTCACAAAGGCTCTAATCCAATCAGGTCTGCTTTCAACACATGTTCGTAGAGAACTTTTCATAACAAATGTGTGCAGACTCTCCAGCAAGAAACTGCTTGATGTGCTTGTACTCTATTGTTCGTTTTCTGACTCTGCGTTTTGGTTGTCTCTAAAATGTGGCTTTCGATTTAACTTTGAATGTGTTTGATATGAGTAAGTATTTGTGATATAGTAGGCTACTGAAAGTATTATATAAAGTATTATAAAGTCGACAGATAGCCTATAGGCATAATAGTGAAAAAGTGTACTCTGTCTGCGGTCCTTCATGCGCAATTTGGAACCAATTCGAGTATGGAATACAAGTAACGATCAGATTAGTTTCGAAAACATGACTATAACTAGATTTTTCATGTGGATCCACAATAGGCTATTCACAACTTTCATTTCGGATCGAAGATGTTAACTTGGCTTGGAGATTGGGTTGTGACGCAGTTACTACGGCTTGTATTTTCATGCCAAATGTTTTTCCCTGCTAGAAATGCTGGAATCAGCACTTCTGTACAAACAATGGAGGTACGTATAGAGGAAGAAGAAGTTACGGCCGACTCAAAAACTTGGATACACTGGACTCGACCCTGCGGGATATTTAGCCATGCGCGTTTTGTTTAATTAACCTACGTTTTCTAGAAATTATGTCTGTTTTAGATTTTTGATTCCAGGAGAGGAAATCTCCAACAAATAATGACAATGCACGGACAAAATATATATATATAAAAAAAATAGCCTAACTCTGATACTTGATCTATCCTACAGACTACAAAATCGGTCCAAATGGCACGACCACCCTAATTGAGAGAGGGAAAAGCGGAGAGTCGCATCCCGGTGGCGGAGCAGCCTCTCGTGCCGAACCGTCTGACAACCCCCAGTCCTGCGAAGGGGACCAGCAGTCACGGGGAGGAATAATGATTCCGAATAGTCTGCTTGGTTTCCAGTCGAGGTCGCCAGTGTTCAGAACACTGTCCAGGTCCTCCAGTGGATATTTTTCGTTCGACAGCGATTCTATTCCAAGCTCCCCGCTATTGAAAGATAACAAGTCGACACAGACTCCGAGCCCATCTAGCCAAGTCATTACCCACGCACTGCAGCGCATGTCTAGAGCACTGGAGACCCGGCGAGATTATGGTAAGGCACGCACACTTGCTGGTGTCGCACAAATAAAATTGTTACTCACAATTCAGAGCGCTGGCTTCGAGGCATGGCATTGCGCACATGATAAACTATTTACGCTGCCCTTGTGGCAATCAGAAAGTACACTTGTTTTATACACTTAACTCACACCATTTGACGACGTCCCCTGACTATTACAATGTACTAAGGACCATTGATACTGTATCGTATTTATTGATATGGGGGGAGGATGGCGGGCTATTATGTACGGATGCGTCTTGGATTATTGCGCGCTAATTGGCCCTTGGGTTGTTTGTAATGTCTGTAGTTATATTTACTTAAATACCGTAGTCATTACGATATCTGCATGGGTCGAGACTCCTGTATAACGTGACGATGAGCCAATAGTTGGATTCAACCTCAGCAGGAAGTTTTTTTAGATCAGTATCTGCACTGCGTTTACTGAGTTGTGTCATAACAAGCCACCAAGGAGTGTGCGTGATAGCAAAACATGCATGCGCATGTGTTTGTTAATGGCACCTGTACGTGCACCCAGATTTACACTCGACCTCAATAACATGCCCTGACAAAGCCAGTGGCCATAGACGACAAGCAAAAGGAAATACACTGGGACAAACAGGCACTGTTTTTTGGCCCCATCGTGCATAATATATGTGATTGAGCAGCCTAATTCACCTGTGTACTTTTATTTAACCACATGTCTTGAGTTGGAGTAGAGGCCACATATAGTGAGTTGGAGTAGAGGCCACGTGTAGTGAGTTGGAGTAGAGGCCACGTGTAGTGAGTTGGAGTAGAGGCCACATGTAGTGAATTGGAGTAGAGGCCAGTCAAATAGCCCTCTGTGTCTTTGGTCAACAGCAAACAGGGCTTCCTCCCTGCTCATTCTCCTTAGGAGCCGGCTGATATGAGGGACAGACACATCTCTATCTGTGTTGCACACACATCTCTAATCCCAATGAGACTACTCTTAAAGGAAAACTCCTTTTGGTATTTGTTTTATTAGTCCGTAGGTGATATAGTCCAAAAATATTTTGCATGTCAACAATCAAGATATATATCAAGATATATAACTTTCTAAATACAGCCAGTATGATGCACTCTGTTACCACTACCAACATATATTTTTGCGGTGGAATTTTCCTTTAATGGGTACACTCTTCGAAAAAAAAGGTGCTATCTAGAACCTAAAAGGGTTCTTTGGCTGTCCCCATAGGTTAACCCATTGAAGAACCTATTTTGGATCCACGTAGAACCCCTTTGGTTCCAGGTAGAACCCTTTTGGGTTCTATATAGAAGGCTTTCCACAGAGAGTTCTACTTGGAACCCAAAAAGTTTATCCTATGGGGACAGTCAAAGAACCCGTTTGGAAACAACTTTTCCATCTCTGATGTTGGGAAGCCAATAATTGGGCCCCACTCAAAGCCATTTCTTAAGATAAAGTCTGAAGAGTTTGTTTGTGGAGAATAACATCAATGTTCTCCAGTTTTATTACCACCGCCTGTTATTGCCTGAGGGAGACAGACGCTGGGGAGGAATTGTTTACCTGTTTTTTGACTCAGACTTTCTTTTCTGAATACCAGATATGATTGATCCTAGCACACGTATAGAAAACCACAAGTTTGGTGTAATATCTGATAGTCTATGTCAGCGTTCCCCAACTGACGGGTGGTTTTTATTTGGCCCACCAAGTTTTGTGAGCAAATATGAAAAAAACAAGGTTTTTTACATTTATTTTTCTTTTATTGTTGGACATAATGGACTAAAAACACCAGGAATTCAGCTCCAAGTGATTTTAATTTTAGAAATCTGTTCACAAGTATTCCCGCACATAATCGAGAGAAACGTGATCGTATACAAATGTAAGCAAGGTTCGAAATGATTATGTTTTAGTCAAACATTATATCTGTTTGGGCTTCTTGTGGTAAATTTGGCGACTACAAATTATTAGTAATTATTTTTTCCGGACCCCGAACATCCGCTTAAGAAATAATCATCCCGCGGCTGAATCTGGTTGATGATCCTTGCTCTATATATACTGTATCTGTAATATACAGTATGCCTTTGGTGGATTCAATTACATTTAGATTTTGACAACTTTACTTGAGGTTTCTTGACAAATAGCCTTTAAAACACACTCATAAGATTGTCATAAGATAACAAAAGGTAACGTTTCATAACAATAGTCTTACACTATCATGTGCATGAAGCATGTCAATAATTATCACTGTGCTATGTGTTATTGTTATGTCTCTTTTATGACAGTGATATAAAGCCATTATATCAGGCTACTTGCAGTAAAGTGTTTCCATATTAACATATGGTGCAACTGATATTGTAGGGCCCTTGAGGGATATGAGAAATATTAGACATGGTTCATGACACGTGAGTCATAACAAGAGATCAGAACACATTCATAACTAAACCACACTATAGTACATAAGCAGGGAGTCATACTGGACTCCTCTTAGTATTGTTGTAGCTTGGTCTTTGTTATTAGATTGTGTTCCAATGAGTTCTGAGAGCCATTTGTTCTTTGTCCCCCAGACGTGTGGCCCAACCCCCTCCGGCCCTATAGAGCACGCCCACCACCGACTGCGGGGGACATGCGGCCAGAGATACTCATCGGTCAGGAGCTTCAGCGCATTGGAGATGAGTTTAACAACCTCTTCATACATGCGGTGAGTAGTTACACCAGCACTGAGACTTACAGACGGGAGGATCCTAAAAAGAGACCCATATATCCTGATGATATGTAGTTTCGGGGGGGAAAACAATGAATTAAACAATCACTTTCAGGGAATTGGTAGCTTCAGTTCAAATATCCCTAAGGGAGTTTGTGGCTGTCAACCACTCTCATAGGATACGATACACAGGCACTGCAAAAATAATTCTATCACGATCAAATTGGGGCGGCAGGTAGCCTAGTGGTTAGAGCGTTGGACTAGTAACCGAAAGGTTGCAAGGTCGAATCCCCGAGCTGACAAGGTAAAAATCATTCTGCAAGGCAACCCACTGTTCCCACTGACTTGCCTAGTTAAATAAAGGTAAAATAAAAATAAATGATGATCACAGTAGTCACTGCAGTGCAATGGAAAGTTAATCTTCCGATTAGATAGTGTCAATAATTTAAGCGTTTTCGCAGACCTGCTGCCGAAATCATGACAGCATCGTTGAAGAAATTGCCTGTGCAGTTGGTTTCTTTCTCTTGCTACTTTACATTTCTCTTGCTACTTTACATTTCTGGAGGTTGCATCACCTTATTTACAAACCCTGTCAAGGACTGCACTGGATCAAATGGAGCTGATAAGGTGCTCAGTTCAACGTGCCATTCTAGATGATTTCTATTTGTGTCCTTGACCTAGCATTCTGTGTTCTCATTTCTTATGTACTGAGGGCACTCTGGCTTTAGAACATTATTTATAATACAGTGCATAAGAATAATGTGTTGTTACCAAAATAATTGTATTTGCATATCTTAATCATTTTCAGTGAGCTCACTATGACATATGCCGTGGAGGGGTGAATATCACGTATCAGCTGTTACGCGACCGGCCTAATGTTCAAAGACACACCCAGCAGGAGGCGACCTTCAACACCGACATGAAAAGGTTGTGTGGAGGGAGAGAGAGAGAGAGAGAGAGAGAGAGGGAGATGGAGAGAGAGCGAGAGAGAGGGAGCGAGAGAGAGAGGGAGATGGAGGGAGAGCGAGAGAGAGAGAGCGGGAGGGAGGGAGAGAGAGCGAGAGAGAGAGAGGCTACATGAAAAGTGCAATAGCACTAATATAACCCTACTAGTGCAGGTTTTTTGTTAATTTATGTATATCACAAAGCTCTGAGTTTCCAGGAAAATTCTCAGCAACAAAAGAGTGATCAAATTAAGATCCTACATCTGCTACAGGACATGCTCTTTGTAGCTAAAACAATCTCTGTCAGGTGGTGATTCATCTTACCCGGGGTTACCCATTTCCTGGTTAATTTCATAACTCTGTTCAGATCTTACACTTGAACACTAATCATACTCAAATAGTTTTGTTGGGATTTTTTTTTTAGGGAATTTTTAGTTTATAGGGAATCTTCTTCCATGTTCCATTCTTGTCACTCTCCATCTGCGCAGTCTTGAATTGGCTGATATGAAAGACCCATAAAATGTTTTTTAACATTTACGTCATTTAGAAGACACTCTTTTCCAGAGCAACTTACAGGAGCAATTAGGGTTCAGTGCTTTACTCAAAGGAACATTGAAAGATTTGTCACCTAGTCGGCTCAGGGATTCGAATCGGCGACCTTTCGGTTACTGGCCCAACGCTCTTAGACGCTAGGCTACTTGCTGCCCCACATCTGTTTGAAAGCTGTTGACAGTGCATGTTGCATGCATTTTAGGGAGTTTCCATGTGACTGCATGGAATTTGTTGAAAACTGTTTTTCTTGCCAGTTCATAACCCCGGGATGTTCTTGTCATGGACATTTCTATTCTGTTATCTTCATCACCATCCCCAAGGGACACTGCCTAGTACCCATAAAAGGGGAAGGTTTGTCTGTATAATCAAATATGAACTGATGACTGGACTTTGTATTTTCTCACAAAAAAAAGAAGAAATATTTATTTATAATGAGTGCATAAGCATTTTCCATGAATAATGTGTTACTAATGGCGTCTGGGTGTCTGGGGAGAAGTAAATATTTACACACCTTTCAACAGGTGAGGCTGTAGAACAGAACAGGGTTTCGCTCTCTCTCTCTCTCTCTCTCTGTGTGTGTGTGTGTGTGTGTGTGTGTGTGTGTGTGTGTGTGTGTGTGTGTGTGTGTGTGTGTGTGTGTGTGTGTGTGTGTGTGTGTGTGTGTGTGTGTGTGTGTGTGTGTGTGTGTGTGTGTGCTTGCTTCGTACATGTAAATATCTCTCTTGTATAGAGGGAGGTTTATGTATTTCGAGAACAAAAAGCCCAATAAAAAGCAGAACATATTGTGTTCTATGTGCCATGTTCTGGTCTCAGGTGTTTGGTTGCGATCAGGGAGAGGAATTCTGAAAGACTGTCCCTTTCTAGAATCTAGAGCTGTCTTGTACTTCTCCCATCTGTCACAATTGTCTATTACATAACTTTCTACAGGTTATTGCATTGTGTGTTACTGACAAATGCAGGTGTTTCATACAGTTCTATGTATAGATTGGCAACTGCCAATAACTGTCATAATGATTGTATCTGGATGAGCTCTAGTACTTCCTAGCTAGTGACTATAAAGTGAGTCATTTCATTGTAGACAAAGTGTTTGTGTGTTTTCAGGTGTCACGTAAGGTGAATCAAAAACCCTCCTGCACACTTTGTTTACTGACACACAGGTCTGTGTCATCTGTCACACTTCCCTGTCCTTCCTTCTGATTGGCTCTATGGCCTCTGGCCACCCACAGAACTGACCAGTGGCCTGCATTACTCTAGCAATGTCCAGGTTTTGTTTTGCCACACACACACACACACACACACACACACACACACACACACACACACACACACACACACACACACACACACACACATACACACCCCATTCCTTCTCTGCCTAATAGCCATCATGGAAAATACTCTTAGGGCTGTCTGAGTGTGTGATCAAGGTCAAAGAGGCCAAGCCCGGGGGTTTGAGACTGACAGGAGGAAGTGTCAGGTTACAATGACCTGGCAGTGGAGCTGGTTAGTGAGTGATTGTTTGTGTTGCAGAATTGCAGGACTACGTGACTGCCCTGTGGTTAAGGCTCTCAGGGAGCCCACTGTGGGCTCTAATTATCCACTGGTCTGCCTTTACAGGCCTCACTCACCCAGCGCCATGGAGACGCACTCAGCCCCGCCCCGGCCCTCCTTGTCATCTTCTCCCAGGGTCAGTTTGAACCCAGGCTCCAACGGTTGTCATGCTTTGTGTGAGGCGCTGGAAAGAACTTCTGAGTGGAGTTGATCCACTGAGTCTTTGAGTGTGTTGTGGGTTTGGGTGTCTCCATACTCCCTTTCTCTGGTTCTGTGATGCTTGTGTTGGTGTTTAGTGGTTGCATCGCTGTGAAGTTAGCTTTTCATGTGTAGGTGCTCTGTCTTATGGGCTGATATAGGAGGCTTTTAATTCAGGGCACTCCTCCTGCTAGAGGTACACAAATCATTTGTTTTCTTTCAAACACTTTGAACGTTTAACTGAGCCTTTCCAGAGTGCGAGATGGACAGGGTTTGCACTTTTTGAGCAATTCTAATGCACCAGGCCAGCTCAATCAAGCGCAGCTAAAGTATTTGAACGAATCCCAAGTACTATTTGAGCCCAGGTCTGGTGAGACGTCTCTCCAGTGGTG
The DNA here is from genome assembly GCF_045679555.1 of Salvelinus alpinus. Lineage (NCBI taxonomy): Eukaryota > Metazoa > Chordata > Actinopteri > Salmoniformes > Salmonidae > Salvelinus > Salvelinus alpinus. The sequence goes on from NC_092117.1 coordinate 25,087,370, forward strand.
AATATGGCAGATGGTAGTGTGAGACGTCTCCAGTGGTGAATATGGCAGATGGCAGTGTGAGACGTCTCCAGTGGTGAATATGGCAGATGGCAGTGTGAGACGTCTCCAGTGGTGAATATGGCAGATGGCAGTGTGAGACGTCTCCAGTGGTGAATATGGCAGATAGCAGTGTGAGACGTCTCCAGTGGTGAATATGGCAGATGGCAGTGTGAGACGTCTCCAGTGGTGAATATGGCAGATGGCAGTGTGAGACGTCTCCAGTGGTGAATATGGCAGATGGCAGTGTGAGACGTCTCCAGTGGTGAATATGGCAGATGGCAGTGTGAGACGTCTCCAGTGGTGAATATGGCAGATGGCAGTGTGAGACGTCTCCAGTGGTGAATATGGCAGATGGCAGTGTGAGACGTCTCCAGTGGTGAATATGGCAGATGGCAGTGTGAGACGTCTCCAGTGGTGAATATGGCAGATAGCAGTGTGAGACGTCTCCAGTGGTGAATATGGCAGATGGCAGTGTGAGACGTCTCCAGTGGTGAATATGGCAGATGGCAGTGTGAGACGTCTCCAGTGGTGAATATGGCAGATGGCAGTGTGAGACGTCTCCAGTGGTGAATATGGCAGATAGCAGTGTGAGACGTCTCCAGTGGTGAATATGGCAGATGGCAGTGTGAGACGTCTCCAGTGGTGAATATGGCAGATGGCAGTGTGAGACGTCTCCAGTGGTGAATATGGCAGATAGCAGTGTGAGACGTCTCCAGTGGTGAATATGGCAGATAGCAGTGTGAGACGCAAAAGGACAAGCGCCCTGCTAATGCAAAGCAGATGTCTGGCCACAGAAACATGTTGTTATTCTAAGATAACTAACGTCTGTATTTTGCCACTCAAATTATCTGAGCATTCGCATGGCAGCTCACTTTGTGGAGTTTCTATTTTATTTTAAAATTGGGTTTGTTCCTCAAAGGGATTTTCAGTAGGAAGCCGCAAATAAGCACCCTCTTATTTGTGACGCAATGTTATTTTGTTTTAGGACCTGCAGTCTTTGTCTTGAAGAATGAGGTAGAGAGAAGTTTGTCTGTTTTAAAAACTATTTTAAGCATCTGCATAAAAACTTGTTTTAATCAAATAAAAACACATTCGATGAGTATCAGTGACAACTTTGTTTTTCCTCAGGCAGCAATTGCAGGCAGACATCTGCGAACGTATTAGCGAGTCACTTTAATTGCATGTCTTCTACTTCAAATTGTGTTAATGTTTTGTAATATTGTACCAATTAGCTGGTTGTGGGCGAAACTGTCAGTATTCAGTGAATTTGGGTATTAACGTCATCACTGCCAAAAACATGATTCTTAAAGGGAAAGCTAGATTGATCCCATATTTAAGTTGATCCACCTCCCCTCCTTCAGTCAGTTTTACACAACTAATAACATATTACTAAAGGGGTCATTCACCTGTTGATTTGCATTACGCCAGCCTCTCGTGTTGCATGCCTCAGGGTGTGAAGTGGCGTGTGATTACATACTGTGTGTACTAGTTATATAATGCAATACAAAATGCAACATTGAGTCACGATACTATAATACACACCAGAGAGGTTTTACCCTCGGACACAATGGCCAAATATCTGGATCAAGTCTATGTGTTTACCCTGTGTTGAAACCACTGCCTAGAACTGTTTAATTAGTCAAGCTTACAGTAAGTACATATATCTTCCCTCTTTCTCATTCTATTATAATCTCAGTAAAACAAAGTACTGAGTAAAGGTTCTGAATACTTACAGTTGAAGTCGGAAGTTTACATACACTTAGGTTGGAGTCATTAAAACTAGTTTTTCAACTACTCCACAAATTTCTTGTTAACAAACAATAATTTTGGCAAGTCGGTTAGGACATCTTTGTGCATGACACAAGTAATTTTCCCAACAATTGTTTACAGACAGATTATTTCACTTATAATTCACTGTATCACAATTCCAGTGGGTCAGAAGTTTACATACACTAAGTTGACTGTGTCTTTAAACAGCTTGGAAAATTCCAGAAAAGTATGTCATGGCTTTAGAAGCTTCTGATAGGCTAATTGACATCATTTGAGTCAGTTGGAGGTGAACCTGTGGATGTATTTTAAGGCCTACCTTCAAACGCAGTGCCTCTTTGCTTGACATTATGGGAAAATCAAAAGAAATCAGCCAACACCATGGGACCACGCAGCCGTCATACCGCTCAGGAAGGAGACGCGTTCTGTCTCCACATACTGTGGTGCGAAAAGTGCAAATCAATCCCAGAACGACAGCAAAGGACCGTGTGAAGATAATGGAGAAAACAGGTACAAATGTATCTATATCCACAGTAAAACGAGTCCTATATCGACATAACCTGAAAGGCCACTCAGCAAGGAAGAAGCCACTGCTCCAAAATCGCCATAAAAAAGACAGACTACGGTTTGCAACTGCACATGGGGACAAAGATCGTACTTTTTGGAGAAATGTCCTCTCTTCTGGACTGATTAAACAAAAATAGAACTCTTTGGCCATAATGACCATCGTTATGTTTGGAGGAAAAAGGGGAAAGCTTGCAAGCCGAAGAACACCATCCCAACTGTGAAGTACGGGGGTGGCAACATCATGTTTTGGGGGTGCTTTGCTGCAAGAGGGACTGGTGCACTTCACAAAATAGATGGCATCATGACGAAGGAAAATTATGTGGATATATTGAAGCAACATCTCAAGACATCAGTCAGGAAGTTAAAGCTTGGTCGCAAATGGGTCTTCCAAATGGACAATGACCTCAAGCATACTTCCAAAGTTGTGGCAAAATGGCTTAAGGTCAACAAAGTCAAGGTATTGGAGTGGCCATCACAAAGCCCTGACCTCAATCCTATAGAAAGGAGGAATGGGCCAAAATTCACCCAACTTATTGTGGGAAGCTTGTGGAAGGCTACCCGAAATTTTTGAACCAAGTTAAACAATTTAAAGGCAATGCTACCAAATACTAATTGGGTGTATGTAAACTTCCGACCCACTGGGAATGTGATGAAAGAAATAAAAGCTGAAATAAATCATTCTCTCTACTATTATTCTGATATTTCACACTTAAAATAAAGTGGTGATCCTAACTGACCTTAAGACAGGGAATTTTTACTAGGATAAATGTCAGGAATTGTGAAAAACTGAGTTTAAATGTATTTGGCTAAGGTGTATGTAAACTTCCAACTTCAACTGTATGTAAATAAGGTATTTCAGTTTTTTTGTATTTTTATACATGTGAAAAAATGTTGTTTTTTAAAATGTTTTTGCTTTGTCATTATGGGGTACTGTGTGTAGATTGATGAGGGAAAAAATACTTTCATCGATGTTAGAATAAGGCTGTAATGTAACAAAATGTGGATAAAGTGAAGGGGTCTGAATACTTTCCGAATGCACTGTATGTTCTAATCAAACAACCTTTCAACAGCGTGTTTTAAGTTCTTGTTAAATCTTTCAGAGCAATCATTTATATCTAGCCAAGCCATCGGTCTGCCATTTCTTTCATGAACTTATCATTCTTGGCCCTAAGGTGAATGGGGTCTTGCAAGGTTCCCAGTTCTGCTCTGTCTTTCTTACAGAGGGGTTAATGCACTTCCATTTAAGTCCACTTCCTCATCACCTGTTTCCTCAGACACTGTTCACAGTCACTCCAGGCTTTTGTGGTTCTTGGCATGACTCATTTCAGCTAAAACAAAGCGTTGATATCCCCCTTGCATTAGTTCCTAAATGTCAGCACTGTATGGCTCCCTGCCAAGCTGCTCTGAATCCACACACATGCAGTGATTCACTAATGGAGTGATACCCCAGTCATACTTCAGCACAGTTGTAGAACTCAGACTTGGTGTTTCCTCAGTCCCCTCTGCCAAAGAGGCCACAGGGGAAATGACCAACGCTTATTGCAAGAGCCATGCCAAACTAGTGACCTCAGGCCAACGTGATGGCCGGGCCAAGACAGCCACCTGTTTTCATCTCCCCTTTGCCATGTCTGCAGAGGTAATTGTCTCTGAGGAGGGAGTAGTCCATTCATCCACCATTATCAGGACCCTATGACCTGGCCAAGTCCAAGTGCACTGCTAAAGACCTAATAGAATGGCTCAATCTCTTCCCTAATCTCTCCATTCATCTCACAGTAAATATTTCCCTATTTATGTTTAGGTCATCAAGTACCTCTTCCATCTGAAGCTGAAGTAGCTGACCTAATAGAATGGCTTTTATGACCGTGCTGCTGCCCTGTTTTTCTCATTAAGAAGTATGACTCATGTTGTAAACCTGGTATGTTCGTGTGTGATGGTTCAGTTCAGCCCAAGGCTCTAGTGTGGTAGTTTGCCGGGCCTCTGCCCAACACAGTAATGTTGACACAAAGATCAGAAGAGCAGATCATCGCTCCATTGAAAGGGTAAATACTTTTACCTTGGTTGCTCATTTAATGCTCAATTGTGCTTATATAATTCAATACTGTGTACACATAATTAACAAACACACATACTGTACACAAGCACATCCTGGCAGTTTCACAGGAGCCAACACATGTAAGAACGTTTCATTTGATTGCCTGGGCCTCTGGTCTTAAGTGTGGAGTTAACCCACTGATCCTAACACCCGGAGAGGGAGCAAGGGTTTGGGGTGAGGTGGGGCAGGATGTTGAGTTGTGTTGGCCTGCTTCCTGTGTTTGTTAGGGTTGCATGTGTGTCATGAAAGGACTGGCACACTGACTACAGTTGAGCTCAGCCATGTCCAGTATTATCAGCAAACCTCAGCTGTCTGTCTTCTATACACAGCAGGGGTCTTTATGGTGGTCAGCCAAGACCCCCATGGGTTCACGGAGGGTAAATCTGTTTATTAGTGCAATTTGTTTGAATCATATGTCTGGAGTAAAAGGTGAGTGGCGCTATTACGCTGTGTGTTGTGGCAATAATGTTGATGCTCTATGTTTGTGTAGTATCTTTAGTGGTTATACTGTATGTACAAGAGGATGTAACACGGCTCCTTTTCTGTGTACTCCACAGCACCTTGCAGGCGGAAACGGTCAGGTTGCCCAGGGAAACCTGCAGCAGATGCACCAAGAGCCCGCCTTCCTACTGTGGATGGGTCTTCTGATTGGACGACTATTACAGATAATCCTGCGGAGAAGATGATTGACAGACAGAAGCCCCAATCCCATCCTCTGGAGCACCCAGCAGGCACATACTGTAGAACCTGGGAGAATTCTGTTATAGACCCTATACATATATGAATATGTAAAATTGTCACATTTTCAGAATGGACTCTCCTTCATATGTGAACCTTTACAACTTTGTCTTGATGGTTTTTGACCTTGAATGGCCTCAGGATTCCCTGGTCCAGCATAAATTGGGATAGGGAATCTGTAATGCTTTGGGAATACTTTCTTTGGAAATTCTACAACACCTGGAATTTTGCACCTATGTTTCCTGCGCGGATCTGGAAAGCTGAGCCTAATCAAAGAACCAAAGATGGAGTGTCCCATTGCGGAGCGCTCACAGGGATAACGCTGTGTGGATAAGGCTTTGTGGAGGTTACATGTACCTTGTACAGCTTCTCTTTTTCTTTGCTACTGCGCTATTTTCTTTCTCTGTATTTGTTTGTTTCTAAGTGTTTGTGAGTTTACCCATGGTCAGATGTGTAGAGTCTGCGCTGTGTCTGTTCCTCCTGGTCCTCATGGCAACTCACTATTTCCCTCCCAAAACGAACCTGCAATTCTGGTTGGATGCAGTCGGTTCCATTGTCGGTTCCATGGACCCAGATGAAGTCTGTTTAATGGAGAGTCTCCATTGAAAGTGTTTTTAAGTCCAGTAGTTTTAGACAATGATTCAGTGTGCACTCCAATAGTCTTTTTATTAACCCTTTAGGTATATTAACCTCGAGCAATAACTGAAGATGCCATTTTTAAAAATGTATTTCCTTTCCAAACATATTCAGTATTAAGAGCAATAGCATGGATGTTAGTAGTCATTGTGAGAACAGAAAAAAAAACGTTTGATAGCAACTACAATGCCTAAAAGAATGAGATATAATGAAATCAAAGTAGATCTACATGAATTAGGGCAAACAATGTAACTTCTTGAAACAACGTACTTTACTGTTGTCTCATTTGTTTCCCCCCGCCCTTATCAGCTGTCAAACATAATTCCTGTTATCATTTAGCCTCTGGTTCGGACCTGCTGTTGTCAGTGCTTTGTTAGCCCAGCTGACACTCATGTTGGCCCAGACAAGTCTAGTGCAGTGTTGCTAGGTCATTAAAAGCTCATAGAAGCTTTGCTGGAAGAGAACCAAACTCTTTGAGCCGACATTAGCCAGAGGAACAGGCATAGAGAGACAGGTTTGAATGGGTGGGATCACTCACAATGCTTGAGAACTTAGATGGATAAACAGTGAGAAAAACCACCAAATGTTCTTGACAAAATTCTTGAAACATTTTTGTATTTCTGATCTGTGGTAGAATGAATGTTTAAAAAAAATATATATATATATTTTAAGAAAGTGAAGTAGGGTTACTTTGGATGTTACATGTTAATTGTTACCACATTCTGCACCATGGGTTTTACATTGTATGTGTCCCTCATGTGACCCAAAGATTGATTATACTGTCATTTTGCTGGTTGGTTCCTATTGTAAAGTACAGTATTGGTGTGGTTCAGTCCAACTACCTTGGTCACCCTTTTGATTCCAATGGCTCCTATCTGTCAGTCTGTTGGTATTTGATGTGAAAACCTATTCCACACCCACAGTTCAATAAACATTATCCAGGAAATTGCATGTTGACAGTATAACATGTGATGATGAAAGCCTATCTTTAAAATAGCATAGCACTTACAGCTCATTCAAGGTTTTATCTGCCAAAAATCTGCCTTTTACATTTATTTAAAAAAATGTTTTGCTGACCATGTAGATGAAATGTAAGGTTGATGGTATTGTTTGATGACATTTCTGCAAACCCAATTTTGAGAAGTGCATGATGTGTTTCATTCTGTCATGTTTTTCTTGGTACCAACATTTTACTGCTCTGCCATGTTTTATATCTTGTATGACTGTCTATTCTTTTTTGGTGTTGCCAAATGAAACCAAAAACCTCATTTCAAAGTACTGTATCTCAGAAGGGTGTATGTAGTCGTGTCTAGAGATGCTTTCCAAGAGAACAACTGAAAGCTGAACTGTCACCTTCTGAAACTGATATGGAAACTTCTCCGACAGTCAGCCAATGGTTCCATGTACTCTAGATATATATGTGTTGAGTGAAGACATGGTCCATACTGTCCATCCATCTTAATGGGTAGAGACCATAAATAGGAATAGCATTTTCCCCAGACACATCAAAATTCCCAAGTTGGATCCATACATTTTCACCAGTGTCATCTTGGTGGAGGAAGTGCAGGTTTGTACCTCTTGCACAATTATTACTGTACCCAGAATTCAGTCTGTTCAGGACCCTTTTGCACTCTGTGCAGACAGACAGAAATTGATCTATCTGACTCACAGGACCCAGTACATTTGTAGCAAAATGTCGTTATTTTTTATATTTTCTAATTTGCACTGAAAGATTGCAATGTTGTGATTTCAATTGTGCAATACTGCTGTGCCTGTAAAAAGCCTTTTTTCATCTTTAAAAAAATCTGGAATTTTCTTTCATTGTTGATTAAACCACATCCTTTTTCATGAAAATCAATAAGCCACTGTCATTGTTCTATAACTATAACCACACATATTGCAGTCATAATGAATTTGTCACAGGCAATTCAAAGAAAGTGTGACTATCTTTTTTACGCAAACTGTTCTTTTACATACAGTTGAAGTCGGAAGTTTACATACACCTTAGCCAAATACATTTAAACTCAGTTTTTCACAATTCCTGACATTTAATCCTAGTAAAAAGCTTTTACTTCTTTCATCACATTCACAGTGGGTCAGAAGTTCACATACACTCAATTAGTATTTGGTAGCATTGCCTTTAAATTGTTTAACTTGGGTCAAATGTTTTGGGTAGCCTTCCACAAGCTTCCCACAATAAATTGGGTGAATTTTGGCCTATTCCTCCTGACAGAGCTGGTGTAACTGAGTCAGGTTTGTAGGCCTCCTTGCTCGCACACGCTTTTTCTGTTCTGCACACAAATTTTCTATAAAATTGAGGTCAGGGCTTTGTGATGGCCACTCCAATACCTTGACTTTGTTGTACTTAAGCCCCATTTGTGACCAAGCTTTAACTTCCTGACTGATGTTTTGAGATGTTGCTTCAATATATCCACATAATCTTCCATCCACATAATCTTCCATCCTCATGATGCCATCTATTTTGTGAAGTGCACCAGTCCCTCCTGCAGCAAAGCACCCCCACAACATAATGCTGCCACCCCCGTGCTTCACGGTTGGGATGGTGTTCTTCGGCTTGCAAGCATCCCCCTTTTTCCTGGAAACATAACAATGGTCATTATGGCCAAACAATTCTATTTTTGTTTCATCAGACCAGAGGACATTTCTCCAAGAAGTACAATCTTTGTCCCCATGTGCAGTTGCAAACCGTAGTCTGTCTTTTTTATGGCGGTTTTGGAGCAGTGGCTTCTTCCTTGCTGAGTGGCCTTTCAGGTTATGTTGATATAGGACTCGTTTTACTGTAGATATAGATACTTTTGTACCCGTTTCCTCCAGCATCTTCACAATGTCCTTTGCTGTTGTTCTGGGATTGATTTGCACTTTTCTCACCAAAGTCCGTTCATCTCTAGGAGACAGAACGCGTCTCCTTCCTGAGCGGTATGACGGCTGTGTGGTCCCATGGTGTTAATACTTGCGTACTATTGTTTGTACAGATGAACATGGTACCTTCGGGCGTTTGGAAATTGCTCCCAAGGATGAACCAGAAAAAAAAAATCTGAGGTCTTGGCTGATTTCTATTGATTTTCCCATGATGTCAAGCAAAGAGGCACTGAGTTTGAAGGTAGGCCTTGAAATACATCCACAGGTATACCTCCAATTAACTCAAATGATGAGCAGCTTCTAAAGCCATGACATCCTTTTCTGGAATTTTTCAAGCTGTTTAAAGGCATAGTCAACTTAGTTGACTGTGCCTTCTGACCCACTGGAGTTGTGATACAGTGAATTATAAGTGAAATAATCTGTAAACAATTGTTGGAAAAATTACTTGTGCCATGCACAAAGTAGATGTCCTAACCGACTTGCCAAAACTATAGTTTGTTAACAAGAAATTTGTGGAGTAGTTGAAAAACTAGTTTTAATGACTACAACCTAAGTGTATGTAAACTTCTGTCTTCAACTGTATATGTCTTCATTTGTGTAAATCAATTCTCAAAACGGTCTCTATTTTGGTTCAAGTGAAAATAGGGCAGACTATTCATTTATGTAACCGTGTAAAAAGAGGACTCTTTTCTTCTGTGTGGCGACTATGCTTATCTCTGATCATCTGCAGGACACGGAAAGTATGGTACCTTCCCCAACTTGGCACAAACCACCCAAGATAATTATGCATCCCATATTCAGCCAGTCAGTGGCTGCTTCACGAGTATGTGATTTTCACGAGTATGTGGTACAGGTAGTCTAGTGGTTAGGTAGCCTAGTGGTTAGAGCGTTGGACTTGTAACCGGAAGGTTGCAAGATTGAATCCCCGTGCTGACAAGGTAAAAATCTGTCGTTCTGCCCTTGAACAAGGCAGTTACACTGTTCCTAGGCTGTCATTGAAAATAAGAATTTGTTCTTAACTGACTTGCCTAGTTAAATAAAGAAAAAGAAAATATTTCACAACTCATAGTACAAAATCCAAACTGGTCACACTTGTAATGCTGCCAGTCTTTCATTCGAAACCTCTCATTGTGCATTCATTTGGATCGTAAACATCTTTCACCACACAACCATTGATTTATAATATATGTTTGTGAAATGTAATAGAACAAGAACATTGGTTTAATCACCAAAACACAACGATATCTTTTCAATTTAGTTTTAACTACCAGTTAATCCAATAGCAAACAATGCAAGATATGTGTTTCAAATTTCCCTTAGAAGTGCTGAAAGTAATATGCTACAGTACTGTAAATTACAGTTTTCACATTAGACAATATACTTACATTACCCCAAAAAAATTACAGAAAATCTATAATTTCCATAATATCTATCTGTGTAATCAAAGGTGTGCTCAATGAAGACATCCTCTACGATCATTCATGCAAATGTTGTATTTATTTATTTCAGATATAATTGCAACATAGGTTTACTGTCTGTAATCAAATGTAAGAAATTAAATGAAACAAATTAAATGAATGAAAATAAAACCTAACATTTAGCACACATTAATTTGCATCAATCCTGTCTTGAGCATTTGGCCATAAATTCTCATCCACATCACAGTGAATGTCCTCATTGTTCATGCACCGCAGGACTTTTGCCAGAAGGAGGGTGGCACGCTCATGGGGATGGTGATCGTACACCTTCCACCTCCATGCTGAAAATTAATCCTCAATAGGGTTGAGGAAAGGAGAGTATGGGGGCAGATATAGAGTTACGAATCAGGGATGGGCCCATACCATGACTGAACCACCTCTGCATGGTGAAACCTAACATTGTCCAACGCAATGAAATAGGTGACCCCTTCACCTTGACAGGCCTGCTCAATTTACACAATGAGGTGTGCAGCGTTGTAGGATCCAAGTAATGGCCTACGTCCTACCACACCGTCTTCAGCGATAGCTGCACACATGGAGATGTTTCCCCCACCTGGCACTTGGACGGTCACCCGTTGGCCAATGAGGTTCCGCCCATGGCGCTGAGTTTTCGCCAGGTTGAAGCCTGCTTCATCAACAAAGATATACGTGTGATGGTTCACAGCAACATAAAGCACCATCACCCTCTAAAAATATAATTTGGTTAGTTATTTTTACAGTACAGTTCCAATATGATATTGTGAAGTATCATGTGCATTAATAGTAACAGTAATACAGTATATAGTGCTGTTCCGGAACATACTCGGCCCGCAGTTGTTTCACCCGGTCATTGTTTCTCTCAAAAGGCACCAGGAAAATGTGTTTCATAGATACCTGGTGACTCTTCAAAAGGCGGGCGATTGTTGGTCGGCTGATGGATACCACATTTACAACGGTGTCATCGTTCTCCTCAATGGCATGCTTTATTTCGGACATTCCTGGCCCTCACCATTTCCACCACGGCCCACTCCTGCTGGTCGGTCAGCACACAGCCACGGCCACCACCATGTGGTCTTCTGTCAATTCTGAGTGTAGAACAGTGTACTGTCAATAGATCATAATGTAAGAATACCGTGACATGTTTTGTGAATTTACATGCATTACAATATGTAATTTACTGTAAATATAATGGTAAGCATGGTGCATATCCTGCAGACTTAATGGTTTTCTTGGCAAAATGTTGTGATGATCAAATTGACAACTGATCTTTTCAGATTGATGTGAACTCATCTGTCACCCTCTGCCATGGTAAGGCCTCTGTTTACCACATGGTCAACGACGATGGCCCAGACTTCATAAGACGCAACAGTTCCCTGCCGTCTGCCTCCCTCTCTCTGATGTCCACCTCTTTGACAGGGCCCATGCCCACCTCTTTAACCTCTTTAATGGAGCCCATGCTTTGATGAGGCCCATGCCCACCTCTTTGACCTCTTTGATGGGGCCCATGACGACCTCTCTGACAGGCCCCTTGTCCACGAGCTCTTTGATTTCTTCCTCTCCCTTACAAGTGTTCACACACACCCTTTTATATGGTGACCAATTGTGGTTACTACTATATGAAATCAATTAGCAATATGGAGTAGTCATTATGTATGGTTATCATGTATCATACATGTAATTTAGATGTTTATACTTCACAAGCAGACAATTTATTTATGTGGTTCTCAAAATCCATATACCGTATAGTACCGCCAGGGGTACGCGCAATGCCGTCGGGAGTATGCCAAATAAAAATGTGATTCACGTTTGATTCACCATTGAAAATATTAGATTTTCCAACGGGGCTATACATTTGAGTGAGGTTTTTTTCTCGCCTGAGTAGCATTGTTTCACTGCCAAAAATATTATTAAACCATCTAGTGTTCAGTGAAATAACAACACAATGTCAAATACAGCTAGTTACTCTCTCGCAGGAAACCTTCACTCTTGCGCAGACGTTTAGAAACGAAACATGACAATTCGAAAAATAAGCCACGGTAGTTTTTGGTGCGAGAATAAAGACAACTTTCGAGTAGTAAGACATGTATAAAAGCAACAGATACCATTAATAAGAAGGGGCTAGAAGCGTCTAATATGGTGCGCTACCGAGTGGCTAGGACAGGCAAGCCGCATACTATTGTGGAGGACTTAATTCTTCCTGTTGCCGCGGATATGGCTGGAACAATGCTGGGGGAAAAGGCCAAAAAACTATACAGAAAATGTCTTCATACGCGTCCTCTGGCAACGGGGTCTCCATGGAGATGTTGAGCCCGGAACTGACACAGACCAGAAACAGCTTTGCAGCCCTCAATCCAGAGGTTCTGGTGCCTTCGTCCTTTGTGGCTTACCAATCAAGATCGAATCCGGAGGTACCTGCGTCTTCGTCCTGGGTTCTGATCCTCAGAGCTCCCAGCTCACCAGACCATGAGGCTGCCTGAGAGACCAGCCCATTCAACATCACCAGCTGTCATCATAGGCAGCTCTATGGTGAGAAACATCTCGGTCCCCAAGGCAGAAACCCTGTGCTACCCAAAAGCACGAGTGCAGGACATAACAAGGCTGCTTCCAACTGGTCTACCACAGATGCCAGGAGCTGACACTGTAGTAGTCCATGTGGGGTCAAACAACATCAGGAGGGCTAGCTCAGAACATTTGAAAATGTATTATTTTTTTCCTTTATTTAACTAGGCAAGTCAGTTAAGAACAAATTCTCATTTTCAATGATGGCCTAGGAACAGTGGGTTAACTGCCTTGTTCAGGGGCAAAATGACAGATTTATTCCTTGTCAGCTCGGCGATTCGATCTTGCGACCTTTTGGTTACTAGTCCAATGCTTTAACCACTAGGCTACCTGTCGCCCCGGCAGGTTGAAAAAAAAGATTTTATTATGAAAAGACAAAAAAAACAGCCAATAATTTTAGGTCCAGTACCATCGTTGGGCCGTGGGTGTGAAAGATTCAGCAGACTACTGTCATTACACATTTGGCTAAAAGACTACTGTAGTTCTGCTAGAGTCACTTTTATTGATAACTTTGACACCTTCTGGAAACAGAAGATACTCTACAGGAATGACGGAGTCCATCCAAATCATCTTGGCTCCTGGACTCTGTCCACGCATTTCAAGGCTGCGTTGAAACAATGACTGGTAAATGATCCAAGACCAGTTCAGTTAATCCCTACTATTGTGACAATGAGTTGTCATAATGCTGCATCAAATGTACGTGATCTTAGGGGCATTGGCAAACACAATGTAAGTAATTTAATTTATGTACCCCTAATTGCACCGAATACATCTGTTTATCCTACAGCTATTGTAAGCAGTAATCATGAGTCTATAAACCAGAGTTACACTGTTAGCACTGAGGCGGTGTGCAACACTAGAAAGACCACTTTATGCAGCTCACCCTGCACTATCAGCTTCAATGTAAATAACATGTGTAAGTCTACCTCTGATAAGCTTCCCAGTAAAGCATTAAAAACAATCAAGCAACCCAGAAAAGTGCTAAAAATAGCCCATATTAACATATGTAGCCTAAGAAACAAGGTCCATGAAATCAATAACTTGCTTGTAACAGATGATGTTCATATTCTGACTATCTCTGAAACTCACTAAGATAATACCTTTGATGATACAATGGTAGCAATACATGGTTATAATATCGGCCGAAAAGACAGAAATGCCAACGGAGGCAGTGTTGCGGTCTATATTCAGAACCACATTCCTGTAAAGCTTAGAGATGATCTAATGTTAAACACTGTTGAAGTAATATGGCTACAGGTTCATCTGCCTCACCTAAAGCCCATTCTTGTGGGAAGCTGCTGTAGACCACCAAGTGCTAACAGTCAGTATCTGGATAATATGTGTGAAATGCTAGATAATGTATGTGATATAACAAAGTATATTTTCTTGGTGATTTAAATATTGACTGGCTATCATCAAGCTGCACACTCAGGAAAAAATGTCAAACTGTAACCAGTGCCTACAACCTGGATCAGGTTGTCAGTCAACCTACCAGGGTAGTTACAAACAGCACAGGAATTAAATCATTAACATGTATTAATCACATCTTTACTAATTCTGCAGATATTTGCTTTAAAGCAGTATCCAAATCCATTGAATGTAGTGATCACAATATAATAGCCATACCTATGTAAACCAAAGTTCAAAAGCCTGGGCCTAATATAGTGTATAAGAGGTCATACAAGAAGTTGTGTAGCGATTCATATGTTGATGATGTAAAGAATATTTTCTGGTCTGCGGTGTGTAATGATGAGCAACCAGACGCTGCACTTGACACATTTATAAAACTACTTATTCCAGTTACTAATAAGCACACACCCATTAAGAAAATGACTGTAAAAACTGTTAAATCCCCTTGGATTGATGAGGAATTGAAAAATGGTATGGTTGAGGGACGAGGCAAAAGGTATGGCAATTAAGTCTGGCAGCCCAACTGATTGGCAAACATGCTGCAAATTAAGAAATCATGTGACTAAACTAAATAAAAATAAAAGTAAACTACACTATGAAACAAAGATAAATTATATAAAGAATGACAGTAAAAAGCTTTGCGGCACCTTAAATAAAAAATTTGGGAAAAAAGCCAACTCGGCTCCTTCATTCAATGAATCAGATGGCTCATTCATCACAAAGCCCACTGATATTACAAACTACTTGAATGGCTTTTTCATTGGCAAGATCAGCAAACTTAGGCGTAACATGCCAGCAACAAACGCTGACACTATACATCCAATTATATCGGACCAAATTATGAAAGACAAGAATTGTACTTTTGAATTCCGTAAAGTCAATGTGGAAGAGGTGAAAAAATTATTGTTGTCTATCAACAATGACAAGCCACCGGGGTCTGACAATCTGGATGGAAAATTACTGAGGATAACAGCAGACAATATTTCCACTCCTATTTGCCACATCTTCAAGTTAAGCCTAATAGAGAGTGTGTGCCCTCAGGCCTGGAGGGAAGCTAGTCATTCCGCTACCCAAGAATAGTAAAGCTCCCTTTACTGGCTCAAATAGTCGACCAATCAGCCTGTTACCAACCCTTAGTAAACTTCTGGAAGAAATTGTGTTTGACCAGATACAATGCTATTTCACAGTAAACAAATTGACAACAGAATTTCAGAATGCTTATAGGGAAGGACACTCAACAAGCACAGCACGTACACAAATGACTGATGATTGGCTGAGAGAAATTGATGATAAAATGATTGTGGGGGCTGTCTTGTTAAACTTCAGTGTAGCTTTTGACATTATCGATCATAGTCTGCTGCTGAAAAAACGTATGTGTTATGGCTTTATACCCCCTGCTATAATGTGGATAATGAGTTACTTGTCTAACAGAACACAGAGGGTGTTCTTCAATGGAAGCCTCTCAAATATAATCTAGAGTCAGGAGTTCCCCAGGGTAGCTATTTAGGCCCTTGCTTTTTTCAATTTTTACTAATGACATGCCACTGACTTTGAGTAAAGCCAGAGTGTCTATGTATGCGGATGACTCAACACTATACACGTTAGCTACTACAGAGACTGAAATGACTGCAACACTCAACAAAGCGCTGCAGTTAGTTTCAGAGTGGGTGGCAAGGAATACGTTATCCCTAAATATTTCCAAAACTAAAAAAAAATAACTAAACCCTAAATCTCAACTAAATGTTGTAATAAATAATGTGGAAATTGAGCAAGTTGAGATGACTAAACTGCTTGGAGCAACCCTAGATTGTAAACTGTCATGGTGAAAACATATTGATGCAGTAGTAGCTAAGATGGGGAGAAGTCTATAATAAAGCGATGCTCTTAACAACACTATCGACAAGGCAGGTCCTACAGGCCCTAGTTTTGTCGCACCTTGACTACTGTTCAGTCGTGTGGTCAGGTGCCACAAAAAATTGCAATTGGCTCAGAACAGGGCAGCACAGCTGGCCCTTGGATGTACACAGAGAGCTAATATTAATAATATGCATGTCAATCTCTCATGGCTGAAAGTGGAGGAGAGATTGACTTCATCACTACTTTTATTTATGAGAGGTATTGACATGTTGAATGCACCGAGCTGTCTGTCTAAACTACTGGCACACAGCTCAGACACCCATGCATACCCCACAAGACATGCCACAAGAGGTATCTTCACATTCCCCAAGTTCAGAACAGACTATGGGAGGCACATAGTACTACATAGAGCCATGGCTACATGGAACTCTATTCCACATCAAGTAACTGACGCAAGCAGTAAAATTTGATTTTAAAAAACAGATAAAAAAAACACCTTATGGAACAGCGGGGACTGTGATGCAACACAAACATTGGCACAGACACATGCATATACACACACACACACACACACACACACACACACACACACACACACACACACACACACACACACACACACACACACACACACACACACACACACA
The DNA here is from genome assembly GCF_045679555.1 of Salvelinus alpinus. Lineage (NCBI taxonomy): Eukaryota > Metazoa > Chordata > Actinopteri > Salmoniformes > Salmonidae > Salvelinus > Salvelinus alpinus. The sequence continues at coordinate 25,104,019 of NC_092117.1, forward strand.
CACACACACACACACACACACACACACACACACACAATAACATATGCACTATACATACACGTGGATTTAGTACTGTAGATATGCGGTAGTGGTAGTAGGGGCCTGAGGGCACACAGTGTGTTGTGAAATCTGTGAATGTATTGTAATGTTTTAAAAATTGTATAAACTGCCTTAATTTTGCTGGACCCCAGGAAGAGTAGCTGCTGCTTCGGCAGCAGCTAATGGGGATCCATAATAAATACAGATACAAAACAAATTAAAAATGTGTTTAAAGTTTTAAAAAACAGCCTTTTATATGATCTGTTTGGAGTTTTGTACTAAGAGTTGTGACATTTTACCACATACTTGTGAAAATAGTACCAAAGCGATTAAACAAAATTGTAACTTGAGCATGTGTCTGCTTGCCCTCTTCACCACAGACTCATGTATCACCATGGGAATACTCATAGCAGTGGATTACCACCTGAAGGATCACTAAAGACCAACTATATCAGCCCTTTGATAAGAACAATGAATGCATAGCGCAATACAGTTTTTCTTAAGTTGAAACGTATCGATAGCAGAGCAGCAATGATCAAATGCAAAATACATGTACAGAATTTCTGATAATTATATTGTCTTTGTATATGACTTTCATATCTTAGAACACCTTTTGCTAAACTTTAAATACAAAATTCACTGTTAAGTGTTTTGTTCACAGAATTTTAACACATTGTTTTCGTCAGAAGAGAAATGTGTGCAATTGACCCTTCGCTAACACCAACCCATAATTTTGGCCAACCAGTTGCAGCGCTCCAATAGATAACAAATGTTGTCGAGCCTGACACCTCGGACAAACTCACGTTTAAATTGCATGAATGCCAGTGAGGGCTATGGCAAAAACGGAGTTTTCTTTTGAAAAGTCATGTTTAAATGACAAATAATTCAACAGTGCACCAGGAGTACTTGCTACTGTGATTCCTGAAATGAACAGCCTCCTGGAGTATTTTTAGAATCTGAAATTATAGTTGTATTACATTGTTTGCTAGCGCAGCTGGCTAGCTAGCTCTCAGTCTCATTGACCATCAAACGTTGCTAATGCTAGCTAGCTAGCCACGTAATATAACTGTTTTCTCAAAATGTATGTTAGCTAGCTAAATTAGCAATGTTATGACTCCCATCTGCTGTCAACATCAGGATACCATTTGAGACCACTAGTTAGCTCCAAAAGTGGTTATAGCCTTGACTGCATGCTGACAGTGAATTCAGAACCATTCAGGTGCTAGCTACACTGGGGGGCGTGCTTAGCGAAGAGTAAATTGTGTTCACTGTTTCCCGGCAATCGTTAAACACTACTGCACAAAATTCTAAATCGCCCCCTCAGTGTCAAACCATGTACAATATAGGGAAAGGTCTAGGCAATGGGGACAGAGATGTAGTGAAGGAAGTTGGGTTACTTCTAAGTAACTTTAGGTTACTCCTAAGTCATCATCTCCAACATTGTGACCTTCCATTTTAGAGATTTGCTTTGGTGTGGGTTGAGGCCTATACATTCATATCAGTTTTGTTTTCGCCATTGTATTCACCTTTCCTTATTTCTATTGTGGATTGTGTTTCTGTGCACCAATGGACAGTCTACAAAACTAGGAGGAAACCAGGCTATGTATTGAAATGCATGGATTTGGATTGTGATGATACCGATGAATGAATCCTGCACACAATGTGCTTATTATTATAATTTTTATTAGGAATAATATTAGATTTGATGTGAAATTGTTTGGTGAAATATGTATAAAAGGAGAGTAATTGCCCATAATTCTGCAACTTCCATCTATACAACCTTTGGATAGTTGACTGCAAAGAAAATGTATAGATCTACCTGAATTTTTAAAAGACAAACTAATTTTCTGTTTTGTCTGCTTGGACTCAAAAGATAAGCGTGGTTGTGTTAATCTTTTTGCAGGCGGTCATGTTCTTTTGATTAACATATTTGCAATTTTGACGGTATAATATAGTTTTGATGAATTAATGTATTTATGTTTTGAGAAGGCAAATACATTTTCAAAACGCATTTACTGTTTTGCAAAAGGCCACAGAGTGTCTTGTGGACTCTGTTTTGGAAATCGACAACATAGTTCCAAAAAAATGCTTGTACACGATCGAGAAAAACTGTAATATACACAAATTGTATTTCTTATTCAGTTCTTTACTCGCTGTATTCAGTGTTGCTCTTGTAACAATTATACAGACTCCAGGGCATATAACCTTGATTTCACCTCAGTGGGAAGAATTCACAGCACATGGAATTTTGATCTAAATAAATACAGAATGAGGATATCTACAGAATTAGACATTCAAATTAAATTGCACTTGAGATTACTAGAAGCTATCAAATTCATAGTGCTTTGGTATAGCACAGTGACAGCTTTTACAGCTTGAAATGCACAGTGCAAAGGCCTTCTTTCTGTGTCTAATTGGAATCGTTTTTTTACCTCTGCCAAGAAGCAACGTACTCAGGATACCGTGGTCAAAGAACCCAGTCAAATCCTATATTGAGTGCTTTGAGATACAGTACAACTTCATATCCTGTTCTCAATGTATTTGGTTTATATTAGAGCAGTGCCTGCCACAAGAGAGACTTGAACTAAACTCTTGTGTCTTCCCTTTATGGGCCCACTCGGGCTGCCAAGGCACACTGTGTCTGAAATCACTCCCTTTACTTCACTGGGCCCTGTACAGTTTAGTTATGTGACCAGCTTGAAATATTGACAAGCAGAGTTATATTGATTTGTTTTAATGCTATTAGAAGTACACAGCAATTTACTATGAAACAACATTCTTAGAATTACATCATGCATTTGCAAGTTCTCTTTTTTGAAAATGTATTCATAAGAATTTCAGAATTTTAGAACAGTTCCTTTGAGCTCATCACTTGTCCCTTTTGATAATGTGTGTGTGTGCGGACGCGTGTGTGTGCGGACGCGTGGGTGTGCGGACGCGTGTGTGTGTGCGCAGCACAGTTTCTCTGGCCTTCATCTCGGTTGAACCTTTGCAGGAATTGCATCACATTTACATCAACCCCACTACAGGCTTTTTGATGTCAGACACAGTATGCAGTTAAGGGTAACTTACTTTAGACAGTTCTGTATCCATTGCATTCAACGGTCCTACAGCATACAGTAAAATCAATGTTTTGTGTGATACTATGAACTTTACAGGTTTGGAGCCATTTTGTGTAAAGCGGTCACTTCATATGAATACAGCTGACTGAAACCAAACCCTGTGGTCAAGAGCTCAGTAACACTTACAACTACAGAGTATTTAATTATACTGTAAGTGTAGTAGAACACGTTCACTGAAATAACGCAATAGAGAGAACACACCAAAATAGAATTTAATTTCCATTTTATTTGACCAACTGTAAATATAAAACACAATTAAAACAGTACTGGCTATTTACTGTGTATGTACCACTAGCCTCATGCGGTAATGATAGGTTGTTCCTCACTATGTAATGATTTGAAATTTGATTTGATTTGATGATAATCCTGAGTTGTGTTCTGTGACTGAGCTAACAGCTTGTGATTCTCAGTGATTCACTATGAGTGGTTATCCTGTCAGTATTCCCCTCATGCTATATTTCACCAGACCTTGAGTCACTGCCAGAGAAACAAGTACTGAAACATTGATCATCTGCATAGAGTGAACTAAATCCTAGTTAAAACCTAAGAGTGTAACCTCTGTAGTTATTGCAGTAATTTACACCAAAGGTTTCGGAATCGAAGTGCATCTACATAAAATGTTATTTCTTACCTTAGGCAACTAAAATCCCATCGAAAACTCCTCTTGAAGATCTGAAGTGAAATATGTGAGAAAGAGGAGTAACTTTTGGTGAACCGATCCTTACAACAAATAAGTTATTCTAAATAAGAGCTCTGTCCCCGCAGATTCAGCATTGGCTGGATCAAAACCTGTCTGAAGCAACAGAATGGGCAGAAGTCTGCAGGCCCGACAAGGTTCCACCCTTGTTCCTGAAAACATAGTGTGAGGAGCTAGCACCAGTTTTGTGCCATATCTTCAACTCATGTATGGAACACAGCTGCTTCCCCTCTCAATGGAAACAGTCCATTGTCTGTGCTGTGCTTAAGTGAAAAAGCCCCACCTCCCCTACAGGCAAATCTCAGCTCCATGGGGAAAATATTTAATGGGTTGCTACATGACATACTGGAGAAGGAGACTGCTCATAACATCAAGTCTTCACCACATGTCTTTGTGAAGAACAGGTCAACAGGGTCTGCTCTTCTCCATATCCTACAGTTGTAGCACAACATCTTAAACCAAGTGCCAAAGCAAGATGTTAATGTAACCTTTATAGACTTTTGAAGAGCATTTAACACCATGGACCATGGCCAGCTCCTACTCACTCTACTCACACCATCAAGAGCTACCTAGACAACCACAAGGGAACAGTGAGGTAACCCACAGCTAGTCCCAGCTAAAATACCCCAGGGTGGATTGCTCTCTCCCCTAATATTTGTGCTATGCATGAACACCCTATACTCCAGCCTCCCGAGCAGCGTCCACCCTGTAAAGTACGCTGATAAACTTACACTCACAGAGTTGCTCCCTGGCAAGCTACCTTGCCAAACGCAAGCAGTGATCAATGCAGTGGCAGAGTGGGGAAAAACCAACTGCCTCTACATGAAGGAAGAGAAAAGCAAGAATATGGTAATCTGCTTCAAAAGGGCTGCTGACAAGGCCTCTCCACCAGTGGTTGCTGTAAACTGCCATCCAGCTGAACGTGTGGAGTCCTTCCTTTTGCTGGGTGTAATGGTGTCAGCTGACCTGACCTGGGACAAGCACATCAGGTATATCCTAAAAAAGGTTAAACTCATGATCTACTACCTAAGTGTAGCAAGACAAACTGGCCTCCCAACTGAAATCCTACTGCAGGTACAGTGCCTTCGGAAAGTATTCAGACCCCTTGACTTTTTGCACATTTTGTTACTTTACAGCCTTATTCTAAAATGTATTAAATATTTTTTTCCCTCATCAATCTACACACAATACCCCATAGTGACGAAATGAAAAGGGGTTATTAGAATTTTTTGCAAACGTATTAAAACAAAAAATACCTTATTTACATAAGTTTTCAGACCCTTTGCTATGAGACTCGAAATTGAGCTCAGCTGCATCCTATTTCCATTGATCATCCTTGAGATGTTTCTACAACTTTATTGGAGTCCACCTGTGGTAAATTCAATTGATTGGACATGAAAAAACTATGAGGTCGAAGGAATTGTCTGTAGAGCTGCGAGACAGGATTGTGTCAACGCACAGATCTGGGGAAGGGTACCGTCTGTGGAGATGGGAGAACCTTCCAGAAGGATAACTATCTCTGCAGCACTCCACTAATCAGGCCTTTATGGTAGAGTGGCCTGACGGAAGCCACTCCTCAGTAAAAGGCACATGACAGCCCGCTTGGAGTTTGCCAAAAGGCACCTAAAGACTCTCAGACCATGAGAAACAAGACTCAAGACTATCTGTGCTGATGAAACCAAGATCGAACTCTTTGACTTGAATGCCAAGCGTCATGTCTGGAGGAAACCTGGCACCATCCCTACGGTGAAGCATGGTGGTGGCAGCATCATGCTGTGGAGATGTTTTTCATCAGCGGGAACTGGAAGACTAGTCAGGATCAAGGGGAAGATGAATGGAGCAAATTACAGAGAGATCCTTGATGAAAACCTGCTCCAGAGCGCTCACAACCTCAGACTGGTGCGAAGGTTCACCTTCCAACAGGACAACAACCCTAAGCACACAGCCAAGACAACGCAGGAGTGGCTTCGGGACAAGTCTCTGAATATCATTGAGTGGCCCAGCCAGAGCCCAGACTTGAACCCGATCTAGAAAATAGTACAAATAAAGGGAAACTCTTGAATGTGTAGGTGTGTCCAAACTTTTGACTGGTACTGTACGTTTCTGCATATGTTCCAAAATGTTAAAATAAACCTATAACAAAACCATGGAGATTTGGAATGGGCTTTGTATCGCTGTCATTTCTTGACCATATGTGACTCACTACCTGGATTCGGTCTTATGTAGCAAAATGTGAAATGTTTTTTTTTTTTTTTTTTTTTACATTGGATTCAAGTAGAGACAACAAAGTACCAACACTAGGCTCTAACTAGAAAGGCAAACAGCTCTGGGAAACGATTAATAACGTTAGCTAGCTAACAGTACACTTTAGCGTAAGACATATAGCAAGCTAGCTGGGTAAACAATGAACCTAGCTAGGTAAACAACGTTTAAGACCACACGTCACGTAACGTTAGCTAACGAGCCAGCCAGATAACATTAGCTAGTTAAACAACAATGAACCAACTAACTAGAAAAGCAAACATCTCTGGGAAATGAATAATAACGTCCGCTAGGGAGCCAGCCAGCTAACAGTACACATTTGCTTAAGACATATAACGTTAGCTAGCTAGCTAGGTAAACAATGAACCTAGCTAGGGTAAACAACCTTTAAGATCACACACGTCATGTAACGTTAGCTAACGAGCCAGCCTGCTAACGTTAGCTAGTTAAACAACAATGAACAAAGTGGCAACAATGCCACAGTGCTGGGTGCTAACCAACCAAGTCCAATGTTGGCTAGCTAACATTAGGCTCTAACTAGAAAAGCAAACGGCTCCTGGAAACAAATAATAATGTCAGCTAGGGAGCCAGCCAGCCACCTAGTTTCCTGAATCGGGTCACATATTGTAAAACACACTGTGTAACAGATACTTTATTATACACTGCTCAAAAAAATGAAGGGAACACTAAAATAACACATCCTAGATCTGAATGAATGAAATATTCTTATTAAATACTTTTTTCTTTACATAGTTGAATGTGCTGACAACAAAATCACACAAAAATTATCAATGGAAATCAAATTTATCAACCCATGGAGGTCTGGATTTGGAGTCACACTCAAAATTAAAGTGGAAAACCACACTACAGGCTGATCCAACTTTGATGTAATGTCCTTAAAACAAGTCAAAATGGGCTCAGTAGTGTGTGTGGCCTCCACGTGCCTGTATGACCTCCCTACAACGCCTGGGCATGCTCCTGATGAGGTGGCGGATGGTCTCCTGAGGGATCTCCTCCCAGACCTGGACTAAAGCATCCGCCAACTCCTGGACAGTCTGTGGTGCAACGTGGCGTTGGTGGATGGAGCGAGACATGATGTCCCAGATGTGCTCAATTGGATTCAGGTCTGGGGAACGGGCGGGCCAGTCCATAGCATCAATGCCTTCCTCTTGCAGGAACTGCTGACACACTCCAGCCACATGAGGTCTAGCATTGTCTTGCATTAGGAGGAACCCAGGGCCAACCGCACCAGCATATGGTCTCACAAGGGGTCTGAGGATCTCATCTCGGTACCTAATGGCAGTCAGGCTACCTCTGGCGAGCACATGGAGGGCTGTGCGGCCCCCCAAAGAAATGCCACCCCACACCATCACTGACCCACCGCCAAACCGGTCATGCTGGAGGATGTTGCAGGCAGAAGAACGTTCTCCACGGCATCTCCAGACTCTGTCACGTCTGTCACATGTGGTCAGTGTGAACCTGCTTTCATCTGTGAAGAGCACAGGGCGCGAGTGGCGAATTTGCCAATCTTGGTGTTCTCTGGCAAATGCCAAGCGTCCTGCACGGTGTTGGGCTGTAAGCACAACCCCCACCTGTGGATGTCGGGCCCTCATACCACCCTCATGGAGTCTGTTTCTGACCGTTTGAGCAGACACATGCACATTTGTGGCCTGCTGGAGGTCATTTTGCAGGGCTCTGGCAGTGCTCCTCCTTGCACAAAGGCGGAGGTAGTGGTCCTGCTGCTGGGTTGTTGCCCTCCTACGGCCTCGTCCACGTCTCCTGATGTACTGGCCTGTCTCCTGGTAGCGCCTCCATGCTCTGGACACTACGCTGACAGACACAGCAAACCTTCTTGCCATAGCTCGCATTGATGTGCCATCCTGGATGAGCTGCACTACCTGAGCCACTTGTGTGGGTTGTAGACTCCGTCTCATACTACCAATAGAGTGAAAGCACCGCCAGCATTCAAAAGTGACCAAAACATCAGCCAGGAAGCATAGGAACTGAGAAGTGGTCTGTGGTCACCACCTGCAGAACCATCCTTTATTGGGGGTGTCTTGCTAATTGCCTATAATTTCCACCTGTTGTCTATTCCATTTGCACAACAGCATGTGAAATGTATTGTCAATCAGTGTTGCTTCCTAAGTGGACAGTTTGATTTCACAGAAGTGTGATTGACTTGGAGTTACATTGTGTTGTTTAAGTGTTCCCTTTATTTTTTGGGGCAGTGTATAAAAAATATTCAGATAAGAACTGTAAAGTTATGCCCATCCTCATCGGCGTCGTTAGGGGTGGGCTTCCGAGGCTGCCGCCGCAAATGTTTTTGGAAGGCTGTTTTTGGCAGGCCCCACTGGCTTTGGGTTATGCCACCTATGTCCTCATATTCTAGCAACACTCTTGCCCATCCCATAGACACCTAGGGCTATGAGTGTCAGTGACTCAGGCTGTAGATCCCCCACATACCAGGAGATGAGGAAGAGAAACCATGGGTTTCTGGTAATACTGACCCAGAACAAACAAATAGTTACATCCACCCTGCACTTTTATTGCCTTCCCTTTTCTCTCTGATAGCAGCTATTTTCAGGAAAGGGGCCAGGGTGCGACTTGATCTCTGAGGATTAGGGTTAAGGTTAGGTTTATAACTAGGGTTAGGGTTGAGATTAGATTAGAGAGTTTAATAGTCACTTGTACAGGGTTGGAGATGTAATCACAGGGTACAGTGAAATTACTGAGCTCCGAGCTCCATCAACACAGGATAAAGTGAAATAAAACAATACAAATATAATAAAAACAGAAATAATAATATATACATATTAACAGCTGCGCAATAGTAAATGTCCATTTGGGTGGGGGCAGATTAAATGTCAGTTGATGAGGGGGTGGGAAATGTCCATAGGGGGAGCAGCAGGGTAGGTAGGAAAACCGGGGGAGCAGTGATGCCCCCATACTGGTCTGAGTGATAGCAGGGGTGTGGACATGAATCTAGAGTTAGGGTTATGGGTGGGGTTAGGGTTGAGCCTTGATGTGGACATGAAGCTAGGGTTAGGGTTATGGCTGGGGTTAGAGTTGAGGACATGAAGAGGACTATCCAAGAAAAGTGTTATCATTACATTCACTAGACGATCTTACCCAGAGCGACTTACAGGAGCAGTAGAGTTGAGTGCCTTACTCAAGCTCGTCCTCCTATAGCTCCTCCCACCAGCCTCCTCTGAACCACACCTCTTGGAGGCCAGTTTAATAGTTTAACAAGGTCCTTTGCTTACAGAGTAAAGGCGTTCGCATGCTTCCCTGAACTGAAGCATCCTGATGCCTTTAACCTGTCAGAGCCGAGACCTACTCACGGGTGGGTTGGTCTTACTCTGTAAGCAAGGGACTGGGTTAAACTGTTAAACTGGCCTCCGAGAAGTGTGGTTCAGAGTAGGCTGGTGGGAGGACCTATAGATGGGCTCATTGTAATGGCTGGAATGGAATTTATGGAACGGAGTCAACCATGTGGTTTCAATATGTTTGATACCGTTCCATTGATTCCATTCCAGCTATTACAATGAGCCCGTCTTCGTATAGCTCCTCTCACCAGCCTCCTCTGGTGGGGTTAGAGGTGTGAGGCTGAGTGAGAGGCCCTATTAACAGCTTCAGCAGAGTAGAATGGTGATGTTAGGGGCCCTAATACATTAGAGTTTCACACCCATCTTACTGGAGAGTTTCACATCCATCTAACTGAAGAGTTTCACATCCATCTAACTGAAGAGTTTCACATCCATCTAACTGGAGAGTTTCACACCCATCTAACTGGAGAGTTTCACATCCATCTAACTGAAGAGTTTCACATCCATCTAACTGAAGAGTTTCACACCCATCTTACTGAAGAGTTTCACATCCATCTAAGTGGAGAGTTTCACATCCATCTAAGTGGAGAGTTTCACATCCATCTAACTGGAGAGTTTCACATCCATCTAACTGAAGAGTTTCACATCCATCTAACTGAAGAGTTTCACATCCATCTAACTGAAGAGTTTCACATCCACGTTACTGAAGAGATTCACACCCATCTTACTGGTTTGTGAACCTTGCCCCTCCACTTCTTGCTACATTTTATCACTAAACACTTATCTGACAGGATTCTTAATGCATGGCATCAACAGGTATTTTTTCTGTCCAATGATGAGGACTAAAAATGCATTCTGGTTTGTTCAGCTGCCTAAGAAAAATATTAAACTAAAACCATTCAACTAAAAATATGCAACTAAAACACCATCAGGAGAATCCATTCCCTAAGAATTGGAAATATGTTGGCCAGCAGGTTGTTTAGCTGTTAAGAGCGTTGGGCCAGTAACGAAAGGTCACTGGGCTATACTTAGCCTATACTCGTGGGCAATATTCAGACTTGTCTCAGGGTAGTAAGGTGGTGGTCTGTTGATATCCCTCTAGTAGTGTGGGGGCTGTGCTTTGGCACGGTGGGTGGGGTTATATGCTGCCTGGTTGGCCCTGTCCCGGGGTATCGTTGGACGGGGCCACAGTGCCTCCCCCTTGTCTCAGCTTCCGGTATCTGTGGTGCAATAGTCTATGTGTTGGGGGGCTAGGGTCAGTATGTTATATCTGGTGTAGTTCTCCTGTCTTATCTGGTGTCCTGTGTAAATTTAAGTATGCTCCCTCTAATTCTCTCTCTCCCTTTCCCTCCCCGCCTGGAGGATCTGAGCCCTAGGACCATGCCTCAGGACTACCTGGCCTGATGACTCCTGGCTGTACCCAGTCCACCTGGTTGTGCTGCTGCTCCCGTTTCAACTGTTCTGCCTGTGGCTATGGAACCTTGACCTGTTCACCGGATGTGCTACCTTGTAGCAAAAACCTGCTGTTTTTGACTCTATATATCTCTCTCTCTCTACCGCACCTGCTGTCATGACCCTGCTGGTCATTTATGAACGTTTGAACATCTTGAAGAACAATCTGGCCTTAATGACCATGTACTGTCTCCACCCGGCACAGCCAGAAAAGGACTGGCCACCCCCGAGAGCCTGGTTCCTCTCTAGGTTTCTTCCTAGGTTCCTGCCTTTCTAGGGAGTTTTTCCTGGCCTCCGCGCTACATCTGCTACATCTTCTACATCTGCATTGCTTGCTGTTTGTGGTTTTAGGATGGATTTCTGTATAGCACTTTGTGACATCTGCTGATGTAAAAAGAGCTTTATAAAATAATTTGATTGATTGATTGACTGGTTCAAATCCAGAGCCGACTACGTGAAAAATCTGTCCTTGAGCAAGGGTTATCCTGCCCCGGGGCTATAAGTTGTCAGTTTTAGAATCTTCAGTACTTTCCTAAGATATTAGTCATGAAACATGGTGCCTCACTCTCTTAACACACAACCATGTCTTACAACCTCCCCCTGTCAGGAAGCTCTCACATTAACACCCTGATTCATATCAAGACATGGCATGATGACTAATTGTTAGTTAGGGTTTTGAAGGTTTTTCTTTGATAAGATTAATGTTTCAGTTTGTTTGACAAAGACATTTGGGATGCTTCTCATTAATTCTCCCTCCTCCTGTCTTTGTTTCTTTGTAAGTACTTTTATTTCGTTATTTTATGATGTGAAACACTTTGTTACTTGTATTGAAAAGCTGTATACAAATATTATTATTATTATTCTAATATCCCTCTAGCGTATTTGTTGACCAATGGGAAGTATCTCAGAACACTGTGCTTTTGTCATTTTGAGCTCTTTTTGCTGTAGTGACTCATCTTACCTGTCAGTCGACTCTTCTCACCTGTGATTGGCTAGGCTATTTCCATGCAGGTACAGTGCCTTCAGAAAGTATTCAGACCCCTTGACTTTTTCCACATTTTGTTAAGTTATAACCTTAATCTAAAATTGATTAAATCATTTTTGCACCTCATCAATCTACACACAACACCCCATAATGACGCTAATTTCTTTAAAAAAAACAACTGAAATATCACATTTACATAAGTATTCAGACCCTTTACTCAGTACTTTGTTTTACTGAGATTATAATAGAATGAGAAAGAGGGAAGATATATGTACTTACTGTAAGCTTGACTAATTAAACAGTTCTAGGCAGTGGTTTCAACACAGGGTAAACACATAGACTTGATCCAGATATTTGGCCATTGTGTCTGAGGGTAAAACCTCTCTGGTGTGTATTATAGTATTGTGACTCAAGCACCTTTGGCAGCGATTACAGCCTTGAGTCTTCTTGGGTGTGACGCTACAAGCTCAGCACACCTATATTTGGGGAGTTTCTCTCATTCTTCTCTGCAGATCCTCTCAAGCTCTATCAGGTTGGATGGGGAGCGTTGCTGCACAACTATTTTAGGGTCTTTCCAGAGATGTTCGATCGGGTTCAAGTCCAGGCTCTGGCTGGGCCACTCAAGGACATTCAGAGACTTGTCCGGAAGCCACTTCTGCGTTGTCTTGGCTGTGTGCTTAGGGTCGTTGTCCTGTTAGAAGGTGAACCTTCGCACCAGTCTGAGGTCCTGAACGCTCTGAAGCAGGTTTTCATTAAGGATTTATCTGTACTTTTCTCCATTCATCTTTGCCTCGATCCTGACTAGTCTCTCAGTCCCCACAGCATGATGCTGCCACCACCACCTTTTGGCAAACTCCAAGCGGGCTGTCATGTGCCTTTTTCTGAGGAGTGGCTTCCGTCTGGCCAGTCTACCAAAAAGGCCTGATTGGTGGAGTGCTGCAGAGATAGTTGTCCCTCTGGAAGGTTCTCCCATCTCAACAGAGGAACTCTGGAGCTCTGTCAGAGTGACCATCGGGTTCTTGGTCACCTCCCTGACCAAGGCCCTTCCCCCCCAGATTGCTCAGTTTGGCCGGGCGGCCAGCTCTAGGAAGAGTCTTGGTGTTTCCAAACTTCTTCTATTTAAGAATGATGAAGGCCAGTGTGTTCTTTGGCACCTTCAATGCTGCAGAAATGTTTTGGTACCCTTCCCAAATCTGTGTCTCGACACAATCCTGTCTCTGAGCCCTACGGACAATTTCTTTGACCTCATGGCTTGGTTTTTGCTCTGAGATGCACTGTCAACTGTGGGACCTTATATAGACAGGTGTGTGCCTTTCCAAATCATGTCCAATCAATTGAATTTACCACAGGTGGACTCCAATCAATTTGTAGAAACATCTCAAAGAATGCTCAATGGAAACAGGATGCACCTGAGCTCAATTTCGAGTCTCTGTCACGCCCTGGCCTTAGTTATCTTTGTTTTCTTTATTATTTTAGTTAGGTCAGGGTGTGACATGGGGGATGTATGTGTTTTGTATTGTCATGGGGTTTTGTATGTTTATGGGGCAGTGTCTACTCTAGGTGTATGTATGTCTATGGTTGCCTAGATTGGTTCTCAATTAGAGATAGCTGTCTATCGTTGTCTCTGATTGGGAACCATATTTAGGCAGCCATATTCATTGGGTAGTTCGTGGGTTATTGTCTAGGTCTATGTCAGTTGCCTGTGTCTGCACTGTTTAGCTTTAGCGTCAAGTTCGTCGGTTTGTTGTTTTGTTTAGTTTGTCAAGTGTTCTTCGTTTCGTGTCATTAAACGTAGTATGTATTCACTTCACGCTGAGCCTTGGTCCTCCTCTCTTCCACCATACGACGATCGTGACAGTCTCATAGCAAAGGGTCTGAATACTTATGTAAATAAGGTATTTCTGTTTTTTGCAAAAATGTCTAAAAACCTGTTTTCGATTTGTCATTATGGGGTATTGTGTGTAGTTTGCTGAGGATTTCTTTATTTTTTTAATACATTTTAGAATAAGGCTGTAATGTAACAAAATGTGGAAAAAGTCAAGGGGTCTGAATACTTTCCAAAGGCCCTGTATATAATCAGAGTGCGGTAGTTAGTTTCTGTAGATGAGCTCAGGAATGAAAGTCTTCAAACTCATATCGCTGCATGATGCTCTTAGACAGTGTTTTTTCTTATATTTTCAAACATATTTATGACGTGAAGTAGGCCTTATGTAATATTTAATTTTGTCAACTTCGTTGAAACTGTAAACCAAAAAACAAATCATAGTTCAAGTATTTCCTAACACAAGATGTGTTACATGAGTTTCTTTTGTTACATGAATCTGCATTTCCCTCTGTGAGTGCTCAATCAAAATGACTGCCGCCTGAACAGGAAAGAGTCCTCCCATGAGTCAACAGGTCCTGTCACTGAAACTAGTTGACAGAGGTTGCGTGCCTCCTCTCCTCTCAGCAACACAGAGCTTCTCCTTTTAACCAGAGAGAACATGTAACTAACCCTTCATATGCTTTTTGAAGAATATTAGACTGTACTACTAAGAATTATTTAATTAGACATGTTCCATTTGATTGTAGTGCAAATGCTCCTGTGGATGGTGTTATAAGTGGACTGCAATCCATGCAAACAGCATTGTCATACTGGTAGCCATTTAAAGTTCCAGTTAGGCTTGGCCATATACCATTCATACCGTATACCAGGGTATTTCGAAATACTGATGGTATGATATCCAATATCTGCTTATAACTAACTAAATTAAGTGTAACTATAAGAAATCTAAGATGTGTCAAATAAATTATATCCAGTTCAGGGCTCTAGCTTTGCATTTGGTTTCCTAACTTGCTAGCTAAGTGGCTAGATGTCAAGATCAAGTTTATTGGTTACAACAGAGACATTCAATCCCCTCCTGGATCAAGATCCCTGTTGCCTGAATTGTTTTGTGCGTCAAATTCTGTTGTTGTTGAAATAGCGCCCCTTGTGTGCACTTCTAGTAATACCGTTTACCACGGTGTGGTACAGAAACGGTATGAAGGTATGAAAAACTGGATACCGCCCAACCCTAGTACCAGTGGTTACAAACTACTGACTGTCTTTTTCAGCTGAGGATTACAGTACCCTGTTTATTTTTTTTATCCAATGAGAGAGAGAATATACTCTTTTTCTTTTTCCCCCCAAATTACTCCAGCCTTGAATCTGACTATCACAACCCCAGTCCTGACAACCCAACCCAGCTCACAGTCACATCCCTGTCACATGACTAGACCATCTTCAGATGTAGGATCTTAATTTGAGCCAGTTTGCTACAGCAGGAAAATGATCCTTCAGCAACAGGAAATTATGTGGATTATAACGAATAGATGTTTTTGTAGGGTTTGATACATTTTTCGTAAGGGAAAATCAAGTCTGAGATGTCAAAGTGGAAATTACAGACTTCAGATGCCCCTTTAAACCTCAAATATGCTCAAAAAAAATCTGCATTTCAGGAAAGATGTCCTACATCAGGGTGATCAAATTAAGATCCTACATCTGTAACAGTTTATCCAAACAAGGGAACCACTACCAGAGTTCTGATCAGGTTGAACTCCCCAGACACCCATATGAGACTATGTGCTCCTGACACTCAGCATGGTTCAAATCTGCTTTTTAATCCGAGTTTGGTCCCAAGTTCAATGATAAAGCCTCTGTGATATACCTCACTGGCAAAGCACTTGTTGTCAAGCATTAGTAATCAGTGGACAGCATCTGTTAACACCCAGAGTTCTAATGGTGAATTTATGATGAGTCATCAGTTGTGGGGAAGAGGCCACCACTGCATTCGCTGCTATGTAGTTGTCCTAGGCAAGCAGGAACCAAACAGTTTTGAACAGACTCATATTATCACATTGGGTATAAAGTGTTTATTGCAGGGATATAAGCTGGGTTCGAAGAAGGATCATAATTTTATTGGTACGGTGCTGAGAATAAAGTAGTTGTCCAACAGTTCTGTTAGTATCTCCCTTTTCTTTCACTTCCTGCCAGTTACACCTTCAATTCTAATTTTGTCTCACACACAAAAAAAGTTAAGCTCCTTTAAGAGAAGCCTTTTTGAAATGTGGTAGAAAGGGGACATTTTTGGGAGAGATGTCAGGGTAATTGACTGGTGTAAGTGTTAGGAGGGTGTTGGAGGGGCACAATGGTGAAGGGGAGGTGTTGAAGTAACACTGAATTATGTACAAGAGGCCAATAGTGGGTTATAGTGAGTCTAAACAAGCCAGAGATTGAATGTAGCCTAAATTCTGTAACAGAATAGTTGCAGGTTTCTACACAGTAGAATGCCTGTTGATTGGGGGTGGGGGACTGTGTCATTAGGTTATGATAATGGAAGGCAGATAGCCTAGAGGTTAAGAGAGTTGGGCCAGTAACCGAAATGTCACCGATTCAAATCCCTGACGAGGTTAAAAATCTATCGATGTGCCCTTGAGCAAGGCACTTATTCAAAATTTGCTGTGGATAAGAGCTTCTGCTAAATGACTAAAATGTAAAATAAGGGGTTGGATGAAGGATCAGTGTGCTTGCTTTAAGTAGCAGGCTATACAGTACAGACGTTTCACTAAGACACTGCATTATAGCTGAAAAGCAGCTGGCTCAGATTGCTACAAGGCTGTGTTTATATTGCACTGGACAGAGCAGTAAACCGGGTGGGGGGAGTGAGCTACTGACTGCTCAACATGTCTGGGCGTATCCTTGTCTGTACATTGTAGAGCCAGAACCCTGAGGCCCTACTGAGCACCCTCACGAGAGCCAGACAGAAACTGTTCAGACGCTCACCCTATCTGCCTGTAACTGTAGCCAGTTCGGACATGAAGGAACAAAAGGCAGACAGCCATCTTGGAGTGATGACCTCACCACAGAACATTAAATGAGTGGCGGTGTGGTTGGATTGTGTTTGGGCAGGGGGAGGGTAGTGATGTGTGTCTTATTATGGGGATATAGTCAGTCTTTCAGTCAGGAATATAGTGACGAATTAAACAGATACAAACATGCACACACAGCTATATGCTGTAACAGGCACATGCAGTACATACATGCTCACATAAATAAGTACTAAATGAGTTAGTGCCATCTTAGTGATATTACTCCCAATTGCAACTGTGTACCTTAACAGTAGTGGCCCTGAGTGAGCCTAACAACAGGAGAGGAGCTAGTAGCACAGCTTGTGTCTCTGGTTACCATGAGTCACTCCAGCCTTTGTGTGGCAGCTTTCAGTGACGTGTAAACAGATATTCATCCGACGTGCATCACGTGTGCCCTGGCTCCTGCAGGTCTGTGTTGCTCTAGACACATTCTCCACTCTGTTGACCTTGACACGCTGCTGTCGACAAGCATTGGACATAATAACACCTCTCTTTTATTACATGTAATATAGTTTATTGATTTATTAAAAAAAATATATCAATTAATATAGCTAAGAAAGCAGTTAACTGATAAGAACTGGTGATTTGGTGGGTGTCCATTGCAAGGAGAGGGAGCAATGGGAATATAAGCCAAGCTGGACCGAAAGCTCAGAGACATACAGTACATAACTATGGAAGTAACACAACTTCCTGTATTTTCGCTGAGTCACCAGAGTTGTTAAAGGGAACACAGACAGATGTAACAAGGTCATGTAAAAAGACAACAGTGTTATGTCAGAGATACATTGTCTTGACAAATAGCATTTTCTTCATGACCATAATATATAATGAGTTACAAAATACAGTAATACATTCTATTGAATCCCCTATTATAACATAACACTATATAGAATCTAATACCAGATCCAAACAGTGGTTTAAAAAGCTGTATAGGAGCATCCCAATTGAATCAAAATGAACAAGACCTGAATAAGACAACCGCACATCGCTTTATTGGGCTTGGGCGTCACTCTCTGTGACGTTATGTGTGGAGCCAGGTGCATCCTGGGTATGTTCTGTCTAAAACCTCACACAGATTGACTAATATTCTGAAGCCTGACCCATGCCACCCCAAATCCTACGTAATAATGTCGTATTGCCTTACCCAATAAACCAGTTTCGATTGAATTCAGGACTTTGGCCATAAACAATGAAACATGTTATGAAACAAATGAGCCATAAAACAGTCCTAATCAGAATTAACTTGGGCTGTAAAACCTCAGTAGTACCTGATGATAGCCATATACAAAACACTTACAGCTGTCTTCAGCATCATATCACAGACAAACTGCATTATCAGGCGCCCCATAACACTCACTCTACATTGCTGTATCCCATTTATAGCCTGGGATACATAGATAACTACTCATTCTACTACAGCAGTGTATGTTCCAACCTCACCCCCTGGGGAACCCCTGTCCATGACCTCAACTACTGCTGTCTGAACCTGTCAGAATCACATTCAACACCCTTTTTAAATCACCCTGAATCAGACTAACCCTGTTCATAAGCATGCCCCCAGATACCCTCCTTCATGACCTTCAACACACCCCATTGTGCAGCTCGTGACACACAATTACAGTGTCTTCATTGGAAGCTAGTGTTTATTTTGGGTGATTTGAGTGGAAATGGACTCACTAATCATTCTGCATTTGAGAACTGAGCTCAAAGTCAAGAGCGTTTCCCTGTCAACTACAGAAGACTTTAGCATTGAGACACTATTTATGAGAAACATTTATTTGTCCTTTTGGCACATCAGGGTGAACTTATGGTTCTTAAATTATTTCAAACATTTATAATTATCCATATAAAACAAAAAACTTAAGTCAGAAACCGTCCTCAGTATAAAATCATTTATTGTTGTTATGTTAGAGGTACAGAACCATTTTGAGACATCAAGGAGTCAACTTCAACAAATCGACCTCAACAACCCAGGAATCAAAACTGCAACTAGGAAAAACCAGCAGCATGAACCCAGCTTACCGTGAACTCATGCGTCCAGCTATTTCCCTCCGTCTCTTGACTAGTCATTAAAAGGTAGTCTCCTAGTATTTGAGCCTCAGGCCTTTTTAAAGCCAATAGTCTGCAGAAACAGCTTTAGAGCCATCTAACAGATCCATGTCATCACTTGGGAGCTATGAGGTGCTTTATCCCAAAAGGTCCATCCTGCTTTAACAGTAGAGTAATGGGTTGCCTGGTGTTCTAGAGGGAGGAAATGGAAACGGAATATGGCTATTGACAGGGCCCCCAGAGTGAGAGGACGAGGTGAGGAGAGCCACATAGCAGGCTCACACAGGAAATCCCAAACCACACTAACAGAGACATACAGTACATCATATTACAGTCAAATCACATTTTATTTGTCACATACTTTGTAAGCAACATGTGTAGATTATCATGGAAACACTTACAGGCCCTTACCAATGCAGAGGTGCAGAGGTGAAGAAAACGAGGAATAATATAAAAATTATAACACGAGGAATGAGTAATGATAAGTCGGCTATATACGCAGGGTACCAGTACTGAGTCGATGTGCAGGGGTACGACGTAATTGTGGTATATATGTACATATAGGTAGGTATAAAGTGACAAGACAACAATTAACAGTAGCAGCAGCGTATGTGATGAGTCAAAGGAGCTAGTGCAAAAAGGGTCAATACAGATAGGTAGTTATTGGTTAACCATTTAACTAACTATTTAGTAGTCTTATGGCTTGGGGGTAAAAGCTGTTCAGTGTCCTGTTGGTTCCAGACTTGGTGCATCAGTACACCATAGAACAGTCTATGACAGTAAGGCAGGGAATGTGTTTAAAAAAGTTATATTTGATTTCAATGCTTTGGGGGTCCTCTGAGTGGATCCTTTCAATCAAATATTTCTCTAAACCAAAATGCCTTTGTCAATTAATGATATAACATCCTTATAGATAGAGATTCATTTGCAGCTTCAAAACATGAAAAGTCAAATGTACATAAGTAGTATGGTTCAAACTAAATCATTGGGTTACCACCTGCCAAGGTACACTATGAGAAAGATGGTGTGATCTAACTGATGTGATCTGGTGTTATCTAACTAGTGTGATCTAACTGTGAAGTCTCTGTCTAAGCGTCCTCACATTTCAAACGGTAGTTCATCTCACCTCGGTCTCATGACACATCCGTCTCATCCAACGAAATCTAAAGTGGAACAGAGAAGGAGGGCTAATAAATAGATAGACACATTGTATCCAGGGGCAGATAAATACTGTAAACAGACAAACAAACCTTTGCTATCATTATCCTATACAAAAGCTTTATGATGTTCGTTTCATGCGATAATGTGATTTGTTATTATTGATGTGTAACATGTTTTGATCTCGCTTCAATCGAGGCGTTACTTCGACACACCAGTCTTGCCAAAACATATCATTACAATTTCCCATTCTCTACTTAAATTGCCATTACCAAACAATAATATTTAGATAAATAAATCATGCCTTACATTTAGCAGGAAATAATGTATATAATTTCCCTAGATTCTATCAAATATTATTTGCATCACACCATAGTAAGCTAAAATGCAAGTTTAAGTGTTGTGTATTGTTATGATCCTCTGTTTCTCATCTCTGTTTCTAACCTCTGTTTCTCATCTCTGTTTCTCATCTCTGTTTCTAACCTCTGTTTCTCATCTCTGTTTTTGGATGGATTTTCCTTGCTCATAAACCACAGGGTGTTATGTCTTACCCCCAAGCAACCTAGTCTCACTCACCAAGCTCTTATTAGCTATTGACAGAAAGTTGTCTGAAAACCCACATCCTCAGTCAAGTATTTTTTTGTGATCCAAAGAAATACGCAACAAGACTGAACAAGACAAACATTTGACGCCCACCCCCGTTCCCACAGGACTTCTCTAACCCATAGTTAGATTAGTGGTTCACAATAACATTCTTACACAATAAGTCCTCAGTCAAGTATTGTAAACATGTGTAAACAGAGAATTGAGCAAAAAAACGCAGATTAAACGCAAAGCTCAACCTTTCTTAAAGTATCAACATTTGCCTGAATCTTAATAAAAAATGTCTTATTCATCTTTTCAAAATATTTAATTGTATTGCTGATCAGGATAATAACTCCTTTCC